>NC_052057.2:20717956-20865456 GCF_903992535.2 Arvicola amphibius | reverse complement strand
AGAGAAACCTAGATTTAGAAATTCAACCTGGAGATTAAGCTGCTGGAAATAGTCTTAATGTATATTTTAGTGGGAAATTGTTGACATTCTTTCCATACTTCCTGGCCTCAGCTATTCAGTCTTCTCTGCTGTGGTTAAGGGAAACATTCAGGACTAGATAACTTTGGAGAATTAGGGAGACAGTGCCATGCCAGTGGTTAGGAAAAAAAAAAAGAGGAAAGAAAGAGAAAGGGGAGGAAGGGAAGAGGGAGAGGAGAAAGAAAAAAATAGAAAAAAGTAGAGCGCTTCAGTTGCCTGAGGAGAGCTGGTGAGAAGCAAAGGCTGGGAAGGCAGAGGAGGGCTCCGCAGAGGCTCAGTCTCTCCTTTAGCAGGGCCAGGGGGACACACAGATCGGCAGTAAAGTAACCCAGGCAAAATATTGAAATGGGTGTGCTAAGACATTATTTACATAAGCTGCACAAAATAAAAGCAAACTGCAAGAGAGGGTGAGGCATTTCTGATTATACCGCAGTGTCTCCAAACTAGTTAAATCATCTTCAGATACATCCTCCGAAAGATGTGTTTGCTTATTGTAGCGTCACATTTATGACCCAGAGGCGTTGCAGTCAACAAGCAACATTATAAAACGGGGATATATGGACACTTAGATTGAGTTTTTCCTCTTATTTGGACCCTAGACTTGATAAGACTTGTCTTCCTCTCTATTTGCATGAAAAAATTTGAGATTGGGAGCTTTGGGGACTGTGGAAGTCACATTTGCTGCAGCGGCAGTCCTGCGTGTCTCCTTTTGTTTTTCTTGGGGCCAGAGTCACAAGGGGTTAAATTCTTGATAGAACCTCTTCTGGCTTTCACTATGGCCCTAATCAACTAAGAAGACTTTGCCTGGGCTATGACCTCTAATAAGATCATGAACGAATCATTCGAATGGAGCCCAGATAGGGAGACTGTGATTTAAGAACTAAAACCTTCAGATTCCCCATGAACAGTTTGGTAAACTCATCACGGAGCCCAGATTTGTGAGGCTAGGGGCTAGGAGCCTGACAGCGTTAATCCTGCAGATGCCTGGCGTCCACCCCACCCTGTGGAATCTAGAAAGAGGACCTCGCTCAGAGCCAAGAACTGCCTTCAGGGCTGCCCACAGCCCTCTTCTGGGAAAGCCCTGTAGAAAACAATCATTTTAAATAGATCATATTCAGTTTTATTAAAAACCAAAACAGCTGGGGCATTGATTTGCAAACTCTGTAACGCCATCGGTATGTCTGATCTGGCCAAGATATTAAAGAGACATTTAAGGAGAAGTCAGTAAGCGTCTCCAACCCAAGCTTTGGCAGATTCAAACAGTGTCGTGGTGCCTCGGGTAATTTGTCTTACTTTATGTTTCTCTATGAAAAGAAGAGGGGAGGGGACATTTACAAAATAATTTACTGTGACACAACCATTATAGTGAACGCATGTGTCACTTGCCAGCACTCCCGGACAAAGCTGCCCCCTCCCAGATGCTCAGCCGTATGTCCTAGGCTTGATGTGAAGGCCTGGGAGTTACGGTGGTGGAGAAGGATTTCTGGGATCTGGATGTTTTAATAGAAATTCCAGAAAGCTCGGGGGCTGCTGGCTCAGGTGAAGAAAGCAGAGGGGAAAGTCTAGTCAGCTGGGGGCTAGGTATTCCTAAGGATGCTTCTGGGCCCTGACCACAGGCTGGAATGAGGTCGATGGTCTCACTGGGGCCAAGAGTCATGCTGAGAAATGCTCAAGCTTGGTTTGTAGAGCTTCCCATGGCCCTTGGCTCAAGTTTTCCTGACTTACCAACTCCCACCCCACCCCGTTGGCTCTCCAGCCTCTGTCTGTGGACAGCAGCGACCCCTTGGTGATCAGAGCTCTGGCCTGCACGTTCTTAACTGCACAGCTTACCAGAGCTACGAGAACGCAGCTGCTGCTTGGCCATGCTCGCTTCTGGCCTCCTGCCTATTGCAAAGCTAGCTTCACTGCCTCTGCTTTTGGAATGAAACCAACGCTCACTGAACACCTACTGTATGGATGACATCTACGACGCCCAGTGACAAGCAAGACAAAATGTGGCGTATAACGGATCTTTGTCTTGAAAGACCCCACCGCCTGATTGGGATTTGGCCTAGCAAACTCGAGCCACGTCTCCTAAGCTCTTTATTCTTCAGTGTCTCCATAGGCAAAGCAGTCTATGGTATTGCTATAAACTAATAAGGATAAAATGCTTAGAACAGTATATCATCACAGTAAGCATTGGTAAATTTTGGCTAGTTCTTTTGGCCCTTCACAGTAGTAAAGGAGGTAACAAAATTATTTTTCTGCCCTATTTTACATTAAGAGTTTTGAACTCTCACTGTGCCATGTAAGGTGGGAATGGCTGTTAGTAATTGTTTTGTTTTGTTTTGAACACGGAGGCTCTGCCACATTGCCTGAGCTTTCTCTGTTGACAGAGATGACAATCAGTGTCAAAGCCACATGGTGCCGAAGCTTGCAACTTCGTAAAGACAAAAGAGATTTGAAAGAATGCTCCTAAGATACTAGAGGATATATGGTAAAAATGATAGCCAGTGGATTTCCCAACAGTCCGTGGGGGACAACTCAGCAATAGAACTGCCCTTTAGTGTGGAACTGCCGGCAACAGAGCACTCTGCTCTTCCTGGCACCAGGCCCGAGGGGGCGAGGAGGGCAGAGAAATTCCTGGAGCCTGAGAAGGATGAATGTGTGAGGAAGGCTGTCTGGCGGAAGCTGCCTGTAGCTCTGGGCAAAGGGGATCAGTCAACCTGTCCATGACAAGCAGTCTGTGAGCCAGGAAAATAAATAACCCGTCTTACCTTCCCCACCTCTCCTTGCCAGGGCCCTAGAGCAAATAATCTCTTTGCTACTGTCCTGGAGGCCACACTTCTTGGCAGGAAAGGGTGGAGGAACACAGATGGTCCAGAGGCACTCCGTAAGGAGGAGGCAAGGCGGCCTGGGTAGCTGGGCCAGCTCATGGTTCCTCTGTTATTTTCCTGTGTTGGGTGACTTGTGTCCAGCCCAGCTCTTCTGGGCGTACAATAAAGGAAGAACTTGCCTGTCTTTATTGTTCTTGTTGTTGCTTTAAGACAAAGCCTTGCATGTAGCCTAGGCTGGCCTCAAACTCATGACGATCCTCCACCGTACCCAGATAATGGAAACGTTTTCTAATCCGTGCGTTGGTGTAATTGAGACTCCCTGAGTAGTCAATTGAGGGCTTTTGCCCAAAGAAAAAGGAAAAAAACTTACATTTTTTAAAAAGGAAGTTTTAAAAAAGAAGTTTTGGAATCCTCTTTTTAAAACACAACCTTTGTGGTTTGTCTCACTGGATGTTCTAACAGAGGAAAGGGCCTGTTTGTTTACATTGCTATGCAACAGGAGGCATTGAGTAAATGGTTTCCCAGTTTTTATTATTTTAAACTTCACCCAGGAGAAAATTGATCCAAGCTTAAGAAAGAGCAGAAACAGTATCTAGAGTTTTCAGAATTCTACGTATAATTTCAAGGAACAGACAGTATTAACAAACAGGAGAGCAATTAAAAACAAAAACAAAAAACCTCTTATTTTTTATTTTTAAGATAAAGTCCATATAAAGCTTTGTCTCTACTTAGAAAGATTATTTTATAGCCAACTTTGCATATTTCACACTAACAAACTCTAGAAGTTGGAAATATGTCACTTGTCACCAGATGTTACCAGAAGGTTAAACAGCTGTAGAATTCTTTCCATCTCTCTTCCTGACACCGACAACACATACCAAGTGCCCAACCGAAGCAGTCACAGGCAGGGGCGGAAGAGGGCCAGATGTCACCTCATACCCTACATATCTTCAAGCTCACCCCCCACTATGTCTATAAAAACTTCAGATCCCCCCACTGCAGTGTTTTCATGCGGCCAGGAGACCTTCAGTTTGACATGCACGCCTATGCCAGTTCTATCTGATGGGCAGCCTCCGTGCAGTTGCTGGACTTTCTGCTCAAGTTGGAGGGGAAAATGCACACGAGTGCCCTGAACTTGGTTAAATCAGACATCTGGAAGCCAAGGGTGGGGAAAGGGAGCAAAGGTTAGGGGAAAATAGCGCTCGGTAGCAACCGGCAAAACAAACTTGTCTAGAGCAACAAGAAGGCCATGCGAGCAGGCATCTGCCTGGGCATAGCTCATCTTTAGGAACAGTGTCCCCCTGTTTAATGCCAGACACACAGGTGAGAAGAAAAGCCAAAGGAAGTCTCTGCCACCGACGACCAGGGTTTGTGCTTTCATTCCTCTTTCCCATCTTCTACATATATTCATTTTTATGCATATGCATAAATGTAAGATCAAAGACAGAAGCAACAGGCATTTTCAAAGTAAAACTCGGAGTTATTATAAACATACAGTTTTATGCTCTTCATTCAAGCCGATCTTGTTTATATATTTTCCTTGCCACCACATATTCTCAAAGTGGTTGTTTGTTTTAATTAAGTATAAAACAGTTCATCCTGGCAAACAGCATAATTTATTGTAAACACTGTGTGTATAGCATTAACATTCATGTGGTGTCTAGCTTTTCAATGTTTCAAATAATATTTTTGGAGAATGTCTTTCAAAATCATCTTTGTAACTCTGTCTATAGGATAAATTACTATAAATGAATCGAATGGGCTGAAAAACATTTAAGCGAGGCATGGTGATACACGCCTTTAATTCCAGCACTCAGGAGGCAGAGGCAGGTAGAGCTCTATGAGTACAAAGTCAGCCTGGTATAGAGAGTTCCAGGACAGCCAAAGTGATATAGTGAGACCCTTTCTCAAAAAGAAAGCAAGAGAGAATGAGAGAGAGAAACACTTAAAATCTAGAGCTCAAAATCACCATCTGGAGAAGTTGTTCCGGTTTTGGCCTTCTGAGTAGCTTATGCAAAGAGTTATTTCAGGACCAAAATGGCTCAGAAGGTAAAAGCGCTTGTTGTCCAAGCCTGACTGCATGAGTTCTAGTCCTGGCACCCAAAGAAACATGGAAGGAATGAGAGATTCTACAAAGTTGCCCTCTAACCACACACATACACACACCACAGTGTGTACACACACAGATACATCATCTTCATACAATAATAATACATTTTTTAAAAGAAAGGAAGGAAATACGCATTTCATTTACATCTGGCTGATCTTGATGGTTGTCATTTTTAAGAGTCTAGGTCTATTTGAGAAGTAGAAAATGATACCTTCAGATTTTAAAATGTCTTTATCTGTTTAACAGTAACTCTGGATATTTATTTACCATGCAAACTTAGCTTCGAGGCAACTGATTTCCTTTTGCATAAAAATCGTCCTTGAGTAGAGTTATCCTCCATCTCAGGACGTAAGAAGGCCACCTTCCTAATATAAGTAACAAACTCTCCAGAACCCTTAATGTGTAACAATACTGCAAACAACTGATTCTCTCTGTCACATTTTGTAACATAGTCACACCGGCTCTCAAAAGTCGGCACATCCTAGAATTGTAAACACAGATTTTGGCAAGGAACACTGGCCACTATCCAACCCAGAGTGACAAAGGAACATTCCTGTCATTCTGAGCCTGCAAGGGATGGGACACAGAACCTAGTGACATCAAAATCTTTTGACAACCTAACACTCACTCCCTTCTTACATGTTTGACAGGTGGATCAAGTCTATAGATCTCTTATTATAATACCTTTGGCTGTTGTGTGGTTTGAATAAGAATGGTCCTCATAGGCGCATTGGTTTGAATTCTTAGTCACTAGGGAGTAGAACTGCTTGAAAGGATTAGAAGGATTAGGAGGTGTGGCCTTGTTGGGAGGAAGTGTGTCACTGGAGGTGGGCTTTGAGGTTTCACAAGCCCATAACAGATCCAGGTCTCTCTCTCTCTCTCTCTCTCTCTCTCTCTCTCTCTCTCTCTCCTTCCTTTTTCCTCTTCTCTCCCTCTCCTTCTCCCTCTCCCAAGGATCAGGATGTAGCCCTCAGTTGTAGTTCCAGTTTCATGCATGCCACCATGTTTGTACCCCTCTAAAACTATAAGCAAGCCCCCCAATTAAATGCTGGTGAGAGTTGTCTTGGTCATGATGTCTTTAGAGCAATAGACTGTGACTAAGCTAGTTGTATTAGGTATAACAAAATTATAAAGGAATCTAGCTACATTAAAGTATTATAAACATTTATAAAATTTTTTGGCATAGTGACGCACATGTTCATTTATTAACATTAAAAGCTAGAAATATACATATATACATACACACACACACACACACACAGAAGAAATACCATCACTTAAAAGTGGTAACGAAGGTAGAGATATTTCAACTTATCTACATCAACGATGTAACATAGTTTCATTTCTGTTGGTGACAAAGTCCAGGTATTAAAAGCACTGTTACAGGCTATTGCTTCATTTCTGCCTTGTTTCAGTGAGTACTAGTAAAAGAGAATTGTATTCTTACCACCGAATACCTAAGTTCCCTCCATGAACCAACCCCTGGTTAAGAATTCAATGGCCAGCCGGGCAGTAGAGCTATATGCCTTTAATTCTAGGCAGGAGGATCTCTGAGTTCAAGGCTAGCCTGGTCTATAGAGCAATTTCCAGGACAGCCAGGGCTATACAAAGAAACTCTGTCTCAACAAAACAAAACAAAACAAAACAGAACACAACACAACACAATGGTCAGTCAAAATGCCCAGGAGGTGAGAAGCCATGAGGAGACATCATCACTACCTCCTCCCCACTACTAGAAATCTGACATTTTCTCTGGACTCCCTTTTTTTCTTTCTTCTTTTTTCTTTATTTTCTGTAATTGCCACATTCTGGGAAGCTGTTGGAGCAGTGTAGCGGGATTGGCTACAGTGGAAGATCTTGGGCAAAGGGATGAAGTCATCCTGTTACAAATACTATGCTTAGCAAGTCTTCAGGCCTTGCTCATGGGCTACCCTGAGCCATGGGCTACCCTGAGCCATGGGCTACCCTAAGCAGCACTACCTACACTACACCATGAGTCAACCCTCCATGCTTAGCACAGAAGCCCAGAGCTGCGGGCATGGAATTACTCTAACAGCCGTGCCCCTGGAGAAGCCCCTGATGTTTCTGAGCCTTAGATTTTCTTCATTCATAAAATAATTTGGCAGAGCACTGGTTCTGCTAAATTCATGGTTGTGTAAGATGTAACAATTGGAAGAAACTCACTGAAGGGCATAAAGAACTCTTACTATTTTTGTAACTCTTTTGTAAGCCTAAAATTATTTCAAAATAAAGAGTTACAAAAAACTTTTGAATTTCCCTTTTACCATTAAAAATACTAGCGACTTGTAAAAGAGCCGATTCCCCTTCCAGCTCTCACGATATTTGACTTGAAAACGTTTGAACTCCCAGGGTGCTGTGGTGGTTACTGGGTCTCTCCGGGCGAGTGTTCGGGTGTTGAGAACAGAAAGCCTTTCTTGTTTTCTGAAACTTCTAACTCCTTCATCTCCACGGTCTCCCGTTTCTGTTTTTCCTCATCCTTGTTCATTATATAAAATGAGTCTGTCCCCTTCCTGGAAGCTATCGAGTATGAACTCATGCTGACTCTAAAGTACGGCGAGAGCTGTCAGGACCTCATCCTCGCACACTGTTCTCTACTTTGGTGCCAGGGACAGGGTCCTTTCAGCCCTGGTGGCCGTGTGCTCTGCCTTCTGCCCTGAAGCTCCTCCCTCCCTCAGTAGGTCAATCTACTTCTTGTGCGTTTTGAGCCCTGAGACCTTAAGCAGGGATTTCTACGTGTTGTACTGCAGAGTATTCTAGCCTCTTACTCAACCAGAGATCACAGAGGAAACACTTTTTATAGCTTTTCCTTCTCCATTGCAATACATTTGGCACTCTGCGGCATTCACATGATTGAACCCAGAGATCGAGGGGGTGCCCTGAGCTTCAGGTGTCAAAGAGAACAGGAGTGTGCCAGTTGAATGGGATGGCCTGGCTGGGACAGCATGGGCCCCCAGGCCTTAAGAATACTAATGAGGCTAAAGTGAGAGACTCAGAAGCACCCTGCTCTTGGCAAGCCCGGGCAGGGTTCTCTTTGATGTGACGTCTTGCTTGATCTTGCTTTGTGCGTCTGCACTTGTCCTTGGCAGGCAGCAGACCGTTCCTCTCCAACAGTGAGGTGCCCTTGAATGTTACTGCCATTCATTAAAGCAGGGATGCATGTAAGTAGCTTCCAGGAGGTGGAGGAGGTAGATGAAGTCCGGGTGTTTCTGGAGGGAACGGGCAGATACTTAAGGAGGGCCCAGAGCCATGGCTGTTAGGAAACTGTGGCAGGCCTAGGACTTGGAACTGGGGTTCTTAGCACATTTGACTGATTTTTCTTTGCTATGGGAATGATTTGAGAGGAATACAGAGAAATGAGGAGCAAAACGATGAAAGTTGTTTCATTTGATCAAAACTCAAAAAGATTTACAAATGCGCAATATTGTTGTGAAGTATTCCTTTAACTATGTAAAGATGTGTTGCATTTGTTTATGTTGCAGAATGTTACTTTAACTGTGTAAAGCTGTGTTGCTTCTTCACCATGTCTGCCTAAGGTACCTGACTGGCTTAATGAAAAGCTGAACAGCCAATAGCTAGGCAGAGGAGGGGTAGGCAGAGCTGGTGGGCAGAGAGAAAAAGTAGGAAGAGGAATTTAGGAGAGAACAAGGGAGAAAGAGGGGCAACACCTGGGGCCAGACAGACAGACAGACATGGAGGAATCAGGAAAGTAAGGCATACAGAATGAAAGAAAGGCAAAACATAAATGAAGAAAAACAGATTAAGTTATAAGAGCTAGCGGGACAAGCATAAGATAAGGCCAAGCATTCATAACTAATAAGTCTCCATGTCTTTATCTGGGAGCTGGTTGGTGGCCCCAAAGAAAGACTGTTACATACTATAATTGTGTCAGTTAGTCTCAGTCAGACTCTGGCTTGTGAATATGGTGGTTTGGATAAGAACTGTTCCAGGTAGTCTTGAGGCATTTGAATACTTGGTCCCCAGTAGGAGGGAAGCTATTTGGGATGGTTTCGGAGGTGCAGTCTTGCTAGAGGAAGTATGTCACTGGGGAAGGGTTTTAAGATTAAAGAACCTCATGTCTTAGTTGGGGTTTCTATTGGTGAGATGAACACCATGGACAAAAGCAAGCTGGGGAGGAAGGAGTTTATTTGACTTACATTTCCACACAGGAAATCCATCATTGAAAGAAGTCAGGACAGCAACTTAAACAGGACAGGAGCCTGGAGGTCAGAAGCTGATGCAGAGGTCATGGAGGGGTGCTGCTTACTGGCTTGCTCCTTGTGGCCTGCTCAGCCTGCTTTCCTATAGAGTCCCAAACCACCAGCCCAAGGATGGGGCACCACCCACAATGGGCCCAGTGTTCCCCCATCAGTCATTAATTAAGAAAATGCCCTGCAGGCTTGCCTACAGCCCGATCTTAGGAAAGTATGTAATCAATTGAGACTCCCTCCTGATGGCTCTAACTTGTGTCTACTTGACATAACACTAGCCAGTGTGCACCCACAATTCTCCAGCTAGCTCTCTGCTTTAAGCTTGTGAGTAAGGATGTCAGCAATAAGCTTCCAGCTTAGCCACCACGCCTGCTCCATGTTACCATGCTTCTCTGCAGTGATGGACTGGTACCCTCTGGAACCCTGCACCTCAATAAGTTCTTTCTCCTACAGATTGCTTGCCTGTGGTGTCTTATCACAGGAACAAAAAAGTAGTAAAATGAAGGTCTAAACTTATTTATTAAAATTACCTGGATTAGACTTATTGAGGGAAAAAGATCCACTCACTCTTGTACCAGCTGAGGTCCAAACCGAATACAAAGCATGGGGGAACCAGGAAGGTTCATTTCCCTCTGTTTACTGAAGGATGGACCTACCTAACAATAACCAAAAACAAACTGTAAGCCTCTAATCATAACCTAACCCCATCTCTAACCTAACACTAACAAAACTCTTACCCTCTAACACTAATCTTTAAAACATAATCCTAACTTAGCCTTAGACCTTAACCTTAACCCCAACTCTAACCCTAACCTAACTCTAACCCAATTTCTAACCTCTACCCCTTAACATTAATCTCACTCAAGCCTAACCTAATCCTCTAACCCTAACACTGACCAAACCCTAACACCATAGCCATCTAACCCTACCCTAACATAACCCTAACCTAATCCTAACCCTCTAACAATAACCTTAACCTAACCCTCTAACCCTAACCCTAACATAACCCTAACCTAATTCTAATCCTCTAACCCTAACTCCTACCTAATCCTAACCCTCTAACCTAGCCCTAGCTTCAAACTCTAGCCACCAAGGACTGTATCCTGAACTATGAACCAAAACAAACCATTACTCCTTAAGTTGCTTTTGTTGGGTGTTTTGTACCAACAGCAAACACATAATAAGGACTTAGTGAAAGAAATGACATACAACAAAATTGTCTTAGTCAGGGTTACTGTTGCTATGATGAAACACTATGACCAAAAAGCAACTTGGGGAGAAAAGGGTTTATTCAGCCTACACTTCCATATCTAGTCCGTCAACGAAGGACGTCAAGATAGGAACTCAAGAAGGGCAGGAACCTGGAGCAGGAACTGATGCAGAGGCCATGGAGGGGTGCTGCTTATTGACTTGCTCTTATAGAAACCAGGCCCACCAGCGCAGGGATGGCATCACTCACAAAGGGCTGGTCCCTCACCCATCAATCCCAAAGAAAATACCCTACAGCTGGATTTTTTGGAGGTATTTTCTCTCAATTGAGGCTTTCTCCTAGCTGATGACTGCAATTGGTATTGAGCTGACATGAAAATGGGCAGGATAAAAATCACTGGAAGCGTACAGAAATAGAAAGGAAGAGATGGAGAGTCATGAGATTATAATCCTGAAACTGCGAAGCAGAGGTCGGAAAATCATTGTTAAGGCCTGGAGATGTGGCTCAGTTGATAGAGTGTTTGCTTGACAGGTACAAAACTCTAGGTTCAACCCGTAGCACCTCATAAACTGGACACAGCAGCACATGCCTGTAATCCCAGGACTGGGGAGGTGGAGGTAGGAGGATCAAAGTTAGCCTTGGCTGTTTATCCAGTTCAAGGGCATCCTAAGCTAAAGATTCTGTTTCACAGCAGAGAGAGAGAGAGAGAGAGAGAGAGAGAGAGAGAGAGAGAGAGAGAGAGAGAGAGAGAGAGAGAAAGCCACCAGGCTCAGTCGCTCCATGAAGCTGGTCATTAAACAGTAGAATATGAAGGGGTTTGTTTTTTTTTTTTTTAACAACAAAGGCTCATTTCTGCCAGAGCCTGCCCTTGCCACGGTGGACTGAGTGGGTCTCTGCTGTGTTTCACCTTCCGTATCTTATGGGAGGGATCTCATTTCCTGGACTTCCTGTAAAATGCTGCTGGAAGGGAGCCTGGAAACGGTAGCTGTCAGTCTGGCAGCCCCTGTGATGCTGGCGTAGGCAGGAGAGGTAGAGAAGAACATCGAGCGCTCATCTCTGCTTCTTCACTGTTTTCAGACACTGCCAACACTTTTCACAGTTTTTTTTTTTTTTTTTTTTTTTTTTTTTTTTTTGCTGTGATTCTAGGAAAAAAGGTCTCACTGTGTTAACCCAACTGCCCCAGATTCATTATGTAACCTAGGTGTCCTTGAACTCACAGTGATCTTACTGTCTTCCCTCCAAATTGACGCAACCGTGGTGCTGTACAGCTATGCACAGCTGTGCTGATGGCTTTCTTCAGCCAGCTTAAAACTATTGTGCATTTATTATAAGCTAGCACAATGTTAGGTAACTTGGAGTATGCGGTGATGAACTGTTTCAGGCCACTTTGATGCCTCCTCTTCAAAAATACATGGTAGCAACTGGCCACAGTTCTGCCTTCCGTGGTTTCAGTTACACGTGGCTAGCAGCTAATGTTCTATAAATTAGACAGAAAATTCTAGAAATACATAATTCCTAACTCTTAAATAGTTTAGGCGATAATATATTTCATAGTTCTGTTTTTAGATTTTTAAAATTATACTTGCTCGTTTAATTACAATTATTCATTTATTTATGTAGGGGGCACCATTGCCATGGCATGTGTGTGCAGTTTATAAAACAGCTTTTGGGAATTGGTTCTCTCTTCTACCATGTGCTTCCCAGGCACCTTTACCCACTGAGCAATCTCACCGGCCCAGTATCTTTACTTATTGTTAATTGCTTATTATTATTTATGTTTGTTATTAAACATAAATACTAATTATAATTATACTATTTTATAAATTAAACTTTATTATACGTGTAGATATAAGAAAGAGCATAGTAGACATCCGATGCTCTCTGCAGCTTTGGGGACCCACAGATGGTGTCATGGGTTGCATCTCCCTTGAAACCATTGTATGCCCGATGTCTTTAAGGTGCTCAGAAAACCATCCTTCACTCCTCATTATCTATCAAATCAGATTCAAGGACCTGAAAGACTGTCCAGTCCCCAGTTTCAACTCATGCAGCAGCAGCAGCAGCAGCTCCTGTTTCTGCACTTGAACTCTCGTGGACCAGGAGACTGGTTGTTTTTTTTTGTTTTTTGTTTTTTTTTTGCACGTGGACCTCTCATTTCCGCCATCAGCGGTTCCTTAGTGACACTGTTTTCCCCTGCCCCTCCCCTTCTCCACATGACACGTGCTGCTGATCCCTTAGTGGCCAATCACATATTTCTCTTCCTATAAAAAGCAACTTCTGACTCCTGATAGCTAGGGACCACTGTTCCTCACTAAGAACACCAGAGGCCAGAGCAGGGGCTGTAGCTCAGTGTAGCCTGGGGTTCGATCCCAAGTTACAACTAAGACAAGAATACCAAGTGCTTGCTGTGTTTTGCTGTGGAGGGATTTGGAATAGTCTGTCTTCTGTTGCAATGTTTTGTTTTATTTTAAAAATAAACATTATTTTTTTCTAGTAGAGCAGAAACTTCCTTATTTGTCTTTTAATGTCCTTATTCCTTTTAGTATCCATGGTTATTGAATTAGTAAAGGAGCGATTGGAAAAAAAGTTTTTACTCTAGAAGAATTTAAAGTCTAATAGTGGGAAATAAAAGGAAAAAGCATGGTCCCTGTTGCCTGGCATCGCATCTATAACTCATTGCCTAGAAATCTGTTTTTCCTAGATAATTTGCAATCCCTGTCTTAATTATTTAATTTCTTTGACAATAAACAAGCATTTTTGTTCTCTCTACCTACTTTATTCAACTTTAACTTTCCATTATTTTTGCAAGTAAGTGTGTAAGTTGAATCATACTACTCCTGTTTGTTACTAAATCACAAGCAGGATGAAAATGTCTCCTCATGCTTATAGCCATAAAAACAGTAAATTGTTTCTAATAAAAAAAGTAACAGTTAGTGAAAAACATGGGGCTTAATTATAAGTTGTAGAGAACATAGTCACAAATATACTTTCAAAGTCTGTGTGAGGGAAAAAAAAAAACCTTCACCAGTCATTAACACTTCTAATTATAAAATGGGTATTGGACTTTGCCCTGCTGTCAAAGCCAAAGTCTTTAAAATAGAACCACACACAAAAGCATTAGCGCTAAATGATAGCTTTTTCTACAAGAGAGAGGTTTTGCTGCTTTGTAATATAACAAAGCCGAACAGTGCTCTGATGTCCTTTCTCAGAGGTTTTATTTGGCTCTCTCCCTGAAACAAGTTCCTACATTCTTCAAGGAAAGGGGCACCGTTTCTTTCCCATCAGCCTTTATTCTCTAGAGTTCTGCCTGTTTTCTTACTATTCTGGTCTTTGAGCAGTTAAATTTTCAAACGTTTAATATCTTGTTTGCAAGAAATGATGACTGATTATACCATGAAGTGCTATCATTAATATCATTGTGCAAAGCTACCCTCTAAATATCACCTACCATTTCCTATTCCATGTTCAGTAAAAGATGTTTTTTCTGAAGATTTGTAATAATATAACCTAGGTTTATTATGTAAAAGATAGTATGGGTGCTTTGTTTATTTTGGAGATGAGTCTTCTGTCCAATGTGGAGTTGGTGAAGATCTTTTCCCAGTCTGTAAGCTGCTGTCTTGTTGACTGTGTCCTTTGCTTTTCAGGTTCATGAGGTCGCATTTATTGCTCTCAGTATCTGTTCTTCCGGGGTTATGTTTAGGAAGTGGTCTCCTGTGCCAATGCTTTCAGGTGTACTTCCCGCTTACTCTTCTATGCAGTTCAGTGTGGTTGGTTTTATGTTTAGGTCTTTGATCCATTTGGACTTGAGTTTTGTGCAAGGCAATAGAATAGGATCTATTTTCAGTCTTCTACATGTTGGTATCCAGTTACGCCAGCACCATTTGTTGAATATGCTTTCTTTTTTCCATTTTATATTTTTAGCTTCTTTGTCAAAAATCAGGTGTTCATAGGTGTGTGGGTTGATATCTGGGTTTTCAGTTTGATTCCATTGGTCGTTTTGTCTGTTTTTATGCCAATCAGGCTGTTCTCATTACTGTAGCTCTTCAAAAAAAAACAAACAAAAACAAACAAACAAGAAAACAAATAAGCCAATGAAAAAAATTGGATACAGTCCTATAAGAGAACTCTCAAAGGGCTGAAAGACACTTAAGGAAATGCTCAACATCCTTAGCCATCAGAGAAATGCAAATAAAAGCAACTCTGAGATTCCATCTTACACCTGTCAGAATGGCCAAGATCAAAAACAATGATGACAACTTATGCAGGAGAGGATGTGGGGTAAAGAGAACACTCCTGCATTGCTGGTGGAAATTCAAACTGGTCCAGTTGCTTTGGAATTAAGATAATTAAGAAACAATCTACCTCAAGAACCAGCAATACTGCTGTTGAGTATATACCCAAAGGATACTCAATCATACCACAAGGACATGTGCTCAACCATGTTCATAGCAGAATTATTTGTAATAGCCAGAACCTGAAAACAATTTAGATGCCCCTCAACCGAGGAATGAATAAAGAAAATGTTGTATGTTTACACAATGGAGTACTACACAGTGGTAAAAAAAAATAATGACATCTTGAAATTTGCAGGCAAATGGAGGGATCTAGAAAAAAAAATCATATTGAGTGAGCTAACCTAGACCCAGAAAGACAAACATAGTATATGTATTTACTCATAAGTGGCTTTTAGACATAAAGCAAAGGAAAAAACACCCTAAAATTCACAATCCCAAAGAAACTAGACAGCAGAGAGGACCCAAAGAGAGACATGTATAGATCTCATCTACATGGGAAGTAGAAAAAGACAAGATCTCCTTGGTAAATTGAGAGTGTGGGGGTCAGGAAGAGGATAGAAGGGGAGAGGGGAGAGAGGGAGGGGAGTGGAAAAAAGTGTATAGCTCAATAAAACAATGAAAAAGATAGCATGGTGGCTTTCTCTCTGATATTTGTGTAGACAGTAGTTCCACAGTCAACTTTGGGTAGGGAAACTTCTTTTGGCAGTGGATGGCAATTACTGCAGAGGTTCCTAACTAGTCAGGGTTGAAAGCTGAGCACCGAATGGAACATCTCCATCAATCACCCTCTTCAAGGCTCAGGGAATAATTCAGAAGACGAGGTAGGGAGGGGTGAAGTGCTGTGCAGTTCTGCTTTCTGGATACGGTATCGTGGCCACTGCGCTCTTGAACTTACAGCCCTGTTTTCTTACAGAAGACCTGTTGAGGTTAGACCCATCAAGATCCCACCTTGGAGGGGAAAGACTCACAAGGCTTCGCATCTGAGGGTTTCCACACAGCTAATAATTGCTGGGAGAGGGAAAGAGATTTCCCTCGGTGGTGTAGCCACTGGTGAGTCGCCCATGCTCCTTCCTATACATACTCTCTCCTCCACACCCCTGTAAGTTGCCCTAATTGAACTCATTGTGTTGCACACATACACACACCGTGAATTTGAAGAAGCAGTCCTCAGGAAGAGAAAAGAGATCAGCAGGAGTTAGAGGACGAATCTAAAGAGTAATAGGAGAGGGGTAATATCGCTAAAATATAGCACATACATATATGGAAAATGTTATAGTGAAAGCCATTATTATATATAGTTAATATTTGTTAATCAAAAACTAAAAGAGAGATAGCATGATCTGGAATAAACTGGGCATGGTGACACATGCCCGCAATTCCTGCACTTGGGAGGGGAATCAAGAAGGTCAGTAGTTCATGGTCACCCTCAACTACGTAGTGAGTTCAAGGCCAGCATAGGTAATTAGAGATGGAGAGAGAGAGAGAGAGAGAGAGAGAGAGAGAGAGAGAGAGAATGATCTGAGATAGGGTGTGCATAATAATGTACTCTGACCCTAATTCTAGCACTAGCACTTGGGAGGTGAAGAAAGGAGGGTCAGGACCCATGGTGGTTCATTGCTTTTTCTGCCAACTTGACACATGTTAGAGTCGTCTGGGAAAAGAAAAGCTAAGTTGAGAGAAATGCCTCCATAAGACTAGCCTATAGGCAAGTCTGTGGAGCATTTTCTTGATTAATGATTGACGGGGGCGGTCCAGCCCACTGTGAGCGGTGTCGTCCCTGGGCAGGTGGTGCTGGGTTGTATAAGAACGCAGGCTGAGCAGGCACTGTTCTGTGGCCTCTGCGTCAGTTTCTGCCTCCAGGTTTCTGCCTCGAGTTCTCCCGTAGTGTTCCTCCATGGACTGTGACCTGGGATCTTTAAGCTAAATAAGCATTTTCTTCCCCAACCTGCTTTTGGTCTGGGTTTTATTCAGAACAGAATATTGTTTATTAGCAACAGAAATCCTAACACAGGAGCTCAGGATCATCTTTGAAGATATAACAAGTTTGGAACCAGCCTGGGCTACATGAGTTCCTAGAGAGAAGGGACGGGGTGGGGGGCATGATCTGGGCATACAAAAGAAAAAGGCTCATAGCCAGCAATAGAACCACCTAGATTTGGTAGGCTGGCACACTGTCATTGAAATCGAGACAAACTCTAGAGCGATACCGTAGAAAAACAACAGCCTGGGCTTATCTCAACGAGCCACTCACAGCCATTTATCAGACGTACAGCTTAGCTATACTTCGGAATTTTTATGAGGATCCCTTGACCTGACTTGCCCACTGGTTAGCCACCACAGCATGCACTTCTACCTCCTTGCAGTCATGCAGGCTTTTGCAGTCTAGGTTTATGTTGGAGATTGCAGCCTTTAGCTGGCTGTGGCTGTGTTGTTATGCAGAGCCCAGTTGTAAGAACTATGCTTACAGATTCGTGACCCAAGGACATTGCTGTCCTTACATTTAAGCTAATCATAACCCTGGGACTGCACCTGATCATATCAGAGCTGTGCACCAGAATATGTCGTCTTGGTTCCTTAAAAACCTTGGTCCAGATTTGTGCTTTAGCTGGAGCCATCAGCCGAGAGAAGAGAGCATGAAGTCCCACAGCATGGGATGGAATTTTCCACCACAAGGTCCAGAACATCTGGATCTGGTTCATAATCTGGAGTCATAATCCGGAACAGTGGCTCTCAGCCACCCTAATGCTGTGACCCTTTAATACAGTTCCTCAGGTTGTGGTGACCTCCAACCATCAAAAATTTTTCCATTGCTACTTTGTAACTGTAATTTTGCTACTGTTAGGAATTGTAATGTAAATATCTGTGTTTTCTGATGGTCTTAAGTGACCCCTGTGAAAAGGCTGTTCATCTCCCAAAGGGGTCTCAACCCACAGGTTGAGAACCACTGATCTAGAACATCACACAGTAGCCTCTTTCCCAAGACCCTCAGGGATACCACTGTTATTATTATATTATATGATATATATACATATATATATAGTCATAAAATATGAAAACTGTATGTCCTGTGTGGAAAGCACTAAGCTCGAAGCATTTCCCAAACCATCCCTTTCCCAGTTTCTTTAAAAAGCCCCGAAGGCGATCTATTCATCCCCCCCCCAGTTCCTTGGAGGAAGTGGTAGTCACGTAATCCCAGTGTGGCCAGAAAGCCCGAGAGTTCATCTGCAAGGCTGTTTCTAGGATGGCAATCCCTTGCTGGTGGAACAGATGGAAGGAGGAAGCTCTGGGATGTTTCTCCCTTCTCCCCTCAGAACCCCTCATGGCTACCGACATGAGCCAGTAGTCAAGGCAGCACACGAGGAAAGGAAGCTTTGCGTGGGATGAAAGCCAAACTCCAAACGCAGCGGGGGAAATGGACAGGAAAGTCCAGTCTTCGGTTCATGACATCAAATGCTTTACCTCCATCTCGGCTCTGGTCCCGCGGGAAACAACGGCAGATTCCCTGAAGCGGATCGTAGGTGGATTTCCCGTTAATTTTACCTTACTGTGTTCTAACCGCTCATACAAAAAGTAGATTCGTTTTTATTTTATAGTTTGTTTAAATCTTGCCAGTAAGTAAGCCTTCTTTGGTCTTAACTGTGGCCACCAGAAAGTTACAAGGTTGTAATTTATATCCAACAAGATCCTGTAAGGTCTGTTCACTTTTGATAGCTATTCGAACATTGTTGTTTTTATGCTCGATCCAACTCATTAGATTTTTGGTATTATATGCATTGAAAATTTAAATTACAGTCTCTCTCTCTCTTTCTCTCTCTCTCTCTCTCTTTCTCTCTCTCTCTCTCTCTCTCTCTGTGTGTGTGTGTGTGTGTGTGTGTGTGTGTGTGTGTGTGTGTTGGAAGTCAGACTGCAGGAGAATTAGTTCGTTCCTCCACCATGTGGGACTGGAACGCTGGGACAGAGCATAGGACCTCAAACATGACAAGTGTCTTCCCCCACTGAACCATCTCCAAGGCCTATTCTATGCATTTTAATTTTCTAGATCATAACATACAAATATAAATAAAGAAAAAATGGTTCTGCTGAAAAAACAGAATGCTGTTTTATTGAAGGTTTCAGAAAAAGGGGGTCTTCTGTTTCTGTCTTGTTGCCTAACTTCAATAATACCAACAATTCCCAAGGCTGTAACTATGGTCTAGAAAAAAAAAAAAAAAAAAAAAAAAACCTCTGTTAAATTCAGAAACCACTTCAAGGTTTTGAATGAGATCCACAGTTATACTTTAAGAGAGTCCAGAATCCTCTTAGAAAAAAAATTGTTTGTACACACAGACAAAAGTGTGATTGGGGGTATAAATCAGAAGTTTTCATCAGATTTACCCAGTCCACTATACCGAAGCCCATGGAAGAGTAGTAGACCGTCACATCTCTCCTTAGAGCCCCTCTTCACCCTACATCCCCACTGTGGCTCACTGAGGAGGGTTGCTTTTCTGTCAACATGCCGATACATGAGTGGTTTGGGAATGCACTCTCATAAACATTGGTTGGCTGGCATTTAAATGCCGGTTGACGTACTTAATTATTTATACTGCATTTGGTGTCTATTGGAATGCTGGTCTCCAGTTGCCCGTTCTGGAAGCTCTGCATCCACTGCCTCTTCCCAGTGGGTTTAGGAAGCTACAGACACACAAATCAAAGCAGCGGGAAGGAGGAGGAACCCCACCCCCATCTAGCATTATGCATTTTTCATGAGAAGTGGGTCATTAACAGCCATCGCGGTGCTGTGTTCCCGTCCTGATGGGTCTTCCTTCCCCGCCTGTCAAGTTATTTGCCTTCCGTCCTCTTCTCCCGTGCGTCCCCTCTGCTTTAGGAGCCTCTGTGATGGCTTTACCATTTCCTTTCCCCATCAGCGGATTCTAATGATTTCTGTATGCTATGTGCCTTTGAACTGTTTTTCTGTGCTTGAGTCTCTGGCCCCTTTCATCACCTGACTGGCTCTCTTCCCCAGCTGCTGAATGGACTACCCTGTCGTATTACAGCTGACACATGGCACAGATTTTCACAAATTTATCATTTCGGTTCCTAACGCATAAAAAAAAGATAGGCTCGTATCCTGTTTTACCACAATGTATTGATTTTCCCCCCAAAGATTTAAATTGACTGCCCGTTAGATTATTTGCTATTTCTTTTCAAGCCTGTGAATACGAACCCAGTAATTTACTTCTACCAATTCTCTTTCCAGTCTTGCAAATTCTCTGTCAGTTTCCTCCCAAATGATGACACAGAAAATGATTGATCAGCCCACCACATGCCTCAGCTCATCTTTCTCGCCTCTGGTTAAAATTAGGACGAGGCTTAAACACAGCAGAGAGTTTTGACAATGTGTGCAGTCAAAGGCGAATGCACACAAAGATGTCAGCAAGAGCTGTTCTATAAAAAGTACCTAAATAACTTATAAATTTCACTACAATTTAATTTCATACGTGGAGTGGGCATCTGGAAATTATCTTGGTAATCAGTGTGAATTATTATGGTCAATCAGAGGCCTATAGACTGCACAGACGTTTAGAGAGAGCAGTGTGAAGGCCTGCATGCCGTTCTTTGTTCGAAACATCTTTAAGAAATCTTTAGCATTCGAGGCAGCTACGGAACAGGAAACCTTCCACTGTATTGCTTAGCATGGCTCTCTCCAGGGCCAGCAGTGAGGCTGGAGGACAGAATCGGGGATTGGTTTTTGTTTGTTTTGTTTTAGACGAATTCATTTGTGAAAGTTAAAAAGCAGTAAGGATCCAACGTCGGGCAGGTAAATGGAAAAACAATAAAACTCAAAAACTACCCAAGCATGAAATTCCTTGGAGCACGGAATGCTTTGAACAATAGGTTCTCCGTGAGCGTGAGCTGTGGATGGTGACATCTCAAATGTGGGTTTTAAAGGACAGCTCATAATAGGAAACCAGATCCTATCAAATTAGCCAAACCTACCTCTTATTGTTCTAAAGGAACCACTTAAACCTCTACCCAGTAAGACCTAAATAGCAGCCTGTGTGTCACCCCCATAATAACTTGGCTTGGAGCCAAGAATTAATACATACATGACACTCAGAACTGCATTCTGAGAGATGGGGGGGGGGGGGGGAATGGCATCTATTGTCTCCAGAGAGCTCTCACAAAAACGCCAAGCCTCTAGAGTGAGATCAGCACTTTATACTCCAGGGTGAGAAGCCTGGGTGACCACGCCCTTCTCTGGGAACTGAGTTCCCAGTTGCAGCCTCAGCAGCTGCTTCCCAACTGCTCCATTGGGTCATCCTTTCAGGAGGGAACTAGGAGTCTTAACCCCGAGAGCTGAAGACACAAAGCACTGGACTGCCAGGACAGGAAAGTGAGCACAAGGGAAACACAGTTGTTTTATTTGGGTGGTTTGGTTTTTTTGTCTTTTGTTTTTGTTCTTTCTTTCCAGTTCACGGCTAAGTCAAATGGATAAAAACTAGAACGTGTTGGAGGTAGGAGACATTAATGACCCCCCATAAAGGAGTGGGGAGAACTACGTTCTGGTGTCTCTGGTAAAGGAAGGTATGCTGCAGGATACCAAAAAGAGAAACAGAAACACTGACCCAGCCACAAAAATCTCTGATCTGCAATCTGTCCGGCTTGCAAGAAATGTTAGGGCAATGGTGGCATAGAACTTTTGGGAGTTTGCAACTAATGTCTGGTTTTACTTAAGGCCCACTCCGCAAGATGGAACCTATACCTGACCCTGCTTGGCTAACCAAGAACAAAGAACCAGAGACTAGATAGCCCAGAGACCTAGAGTAAAACCAAACACTACTGTTCTGAAAAAAAAAAAATCAAGAAAATGATTCATAATGATTTTCTGCTATACTCATAAATCAGTACCTTGTCTTGTCCAAGTCAGCATCAGAGAGGCTTCCTCCAGCAGCAGATGGGAACAGATGCAGAGACCCACGGCCAGACACTATGTACAAGAGAAAGTCTCAATTGGAAGTCTCCATCAAATCTCTCCCTCTCAGAGCTCAGAGAATCCCACGAAAGAGGAGATGGAAAGATTGTAAGAGCCAGAGTGGATGGAGGACACCGGGAGAACAAGGTTCTCTGAACCAACTCAACAGGACTCACAGAGACTGAAGCAGCAAGCACAGAGCCTACACCAGCTCCTCTGCACGCAGCTGTAGCTTTCAGCTCAGTGTTTCTATAGAACTCCTGAGTATGTGAATGGTTGCTCCCTGATTCTTGTGCCTGCTCTTGGGGCTCTTTTTCTTCTATTGGGTTGCCGTGTCCGGTCCTGATGTGATTTTTTTTTTGTTTGTTTTATCTTATTATATTTTTATTTTGTCATATTTCATTATTATCTCTTTTAAAAATAGGGAGTGGGGAGGAGGGGGAAAAAGAGATGAAGATGGAGAAAACAATGAAAGAGAAATAACACAGGTTCCCAGTGGTAAAGCCCATGGCGGGGTAGAATCAGACTGCTGTGGGCCTGAGAGACATTTGCCAGTGTGGTCTCTTCACCCACCCAATGTGCTGTTTAAAAAATAATGCCTCTTTGAAATTAGATTTACTATTGCATTGGAATGACAGTAAGTGCATGAATTAAAATACTTTCAACTTGAAAGTTCATCTCTTGGCTTCCGCCCTACCCCAGTGTCAAAAGACATGAGACTGAGCATGGCTGGGTAATGCCTATAATCCAAGCACTCTGCTAGGCTGAGGTCAGATGATTCTGAGCTACGTAGTGTTCAGTCCTTTTTCTCATGTGCCCTCCTGCTGTGAGGCCAAGGCACTGGCCCCTGGCAAGCTGAGTGAGGGAAAGAAAGGGACACAGAATGCAAGACCAGAAATAAGGAGCAGAGTTAGTCAGCAATAGAAAAATTCAGTAAGAATACATATTGGTGCATTCCCATAATCCAATATCACATATGCTAAATTATTCATAATTGTGTCAGCCAACCCTCACTGAATTCTTACTACGTGCTGAGTGTGTTAGATACTTCACCTCACACATCTACACAATAGTCACGAAATGAAGTTGAGGAAGATGTACCATGAAGCATTAGGGTTCCTGTTTCCTCTTCGAAGTTTCCATGCCCAGTTTTTTTTTTAAAAAAAATATTTATTTATCATGTGTGCAGTGTTCTGCCTGCATGTATGCCTGCACACCAGAAGAGGGCATCAGATCTCATTAAAGATGGTTGTGAGCCATGAAGTGGTTGTTTGGAATTGAAACCAGGACCTCTGAAAGAGCAATGACCAAATGACTTGCAGAATAATTGTAGTTAGAAAACTTTTGTTGCAGTACAGACTTAGAGAGATTGAGTTTGAGTTAGAACAAATTTTGGGTCAAACAGCCGGGCGGTG
Source organism: Arvicola amphibius (assembly GCF_903992535.2). Lineage (NCBI taxonomy): Eukaryota > Metazoa > Chordata > Mammalia > Rodentia > Cricetidae > Arvicola > Arvicola amphibius. Next base: position 20,842,351 of record NC_052057.2, on the reverse strand, counting down.
GTGGCGCACGCCTTTAATCCCAGCACTCGGGAGGCAGAGGCAGGCGGATCTCTGTGAGTTTGAGGCCAGCCTGGTCTACAAGAGCTAGTTCCAGGACAGGCTCTAAAAAAAGCTGCAGAGAAACCCTGTCTCGAAAAACCAAAAAAAAAGAAAAAAGAAAAAAAATTTTGGGTCAAACTAGAAGTCATAATTAGATGGAATCATGGGCGTAAGGTTTCCAGAATTCTATCTCTATCCCATTGTGCCTGTGTACTCTTCTTTAACGTCCCTTGCTCTAGCATAACCTTGACTGGTCATCCAGTGGCTCCAGCTGTTTCATCCAAGAGGTTTTCAACTGTCAATAATGAGGTCTTTACCCAAATGTTACCGTTCATTTGTCCAGATTTTCCATTTCCAGAATTCCCTTGGCTTGTGTTTTCTTTATTGCCTCTATTTCAATTTTTAAGTCTTGAACTGTTTGAACTGTTTTCTTCACTTGTTTCATTGGTTTTTCTTCTTGGTTTTCTTGGATTTCTTTAAGAGATTTATCAATTTCTTTCAATTTTTTTTGTTTGTCTTTTCCTCCATTTCTTTAAGGGAATTTTTCATTTCCTCTTTAAGAGTCTCTGTCATCCTCATACAGTTATATTTAAAATTGTTTTCTTCTGCTTCTTCTGGGTTAGGATGATCAAGTCTTCCTGTTGTATGACTACTGGGTTCTGGTGTTACCATGTTGTTGAATGAATTCTTGCATTGGCACCTATCCAACTCTTCCTCCAATTGGTGTTGGCAGTGTCTTTGCTTCTTGGTCCAACCCTTACAGTTAGTCTGTGTCTTAGGGAACTGTTCTTGGTCTGCTCTGTGCAGTTGCTGTCTGTCTCAGGGAACCACCAAGGTCTCTCTTGGCCCACTCTCTTGGTCTGCTCTCTTGATCTGCCCGAACAGAGAACACTTAGCAAGCTTCTCACCATTTGATAGTTTGCAGTACATTCACAGCTGAATTCGACCTGCCTCTAAATCCTGCCCCCCCCACACGCTTTATTTTAATGAATGTCACGAAAGAAGAACCCTGAAAACAATCTCCAAGTTCTCTCCTGTCCTCATCCTCCATCCCACTCCCATTATTCCTTAATGTGTGGCCTCCATAGCTCCAGTTCCCATTGATCTGTGTCTCCATTGTTACCAGAAGTAGGGTACCAGACTGCCTAAGGGGGAAGGAGAGATCACACCACTATATGTGTAGCTTCCTTTACCTCCTTAGCTGCAGATATAGCTCCTCCGTGCCGTTATTCTGGAGGTACTTGTTGGCTGTCTCCAAGATAGATGACAGGATCAGTGGTTTGAATCAGATGGACAAAGTGAACTAAGACCCCGCCTTCATGGAAATTTACAGGCGAGGAGGTCACTGGGGTCGGGGATTGGATAGAACACACCTGTTAGAAAGTCCAGAAGCGGTCAATGGCCTCTGATGAGTTTTAAAAGCAATTAGTGCCTAATCGTGGATGAAGGAAGAGCCTAAACAAAAGAAAAGGAGGAACAGAGAAAGCAAAGGATGCTGTTCCTAGTTCTCTTTATGCTCCCAGAATTCCATGTGCCTTATTTAATTGCCCAACACACTTATTTATACATTTTCGTAGAAAGCCTCAACTCTCCCTCCTCCCCCTCCCCACAGTGCCAAAAGCTTATGCAAAACCTGATTGTTGTTATTTATCTACATTTTTTTATGTGCTGCCTTGGTCTCTAATCCCTCTTCTGAGAAAAATATGAGAGAGAGAGAGAGAGAGAGAGAGAGAGAGAGAGAGAGAGAGAGAGAGAGAGAGAGAGTTATTTGGAGCTGTCAAACTCATTTTTAAAAATAAAAAATAATGAATATCTTTACAAATGAGGATACTAATAACTCAAAAGTTGCCTATTAGCTCTCTGAAGTGGCACATTCCTGTAATCCCGGAATCTGAGTAGGAAGATCTCAAATTCAAGGCCAGTCTAGGCCCCGTGATAAGTTTGAGGCCAGTTTGTGTTACCTGGTGCAGTGGTTTGGACAAAATTGACCCCCAAAGAGAGTGGCACTATTAGGAGGTGTGGCCTTGTTGGAGGAAGTGTGTCACTGTGGGGGCGGGCTTTGAGGTCTCTTTCTCAAGCGTCCCTCAGTGTGACAGTGGACTTTCTGTTGCCTCTGAGTCAAGATGTAGGGCTCTCAGCTCCAACACCACATCTGCCTGCGCGTCACCATGCTCCCCTCCATAATAACCATGTTAACCGAGTCATCCCAATTAAATGTTCTTTGTAAGTGTTGCCATGGTGTCTCTTCACAGCCATAGTAAACCCTAACTAAGACACATGGTGAGCAATTGTCTCAAAAAATAGAACAGAAACAATGACAAAAAAAAATCACTTTTGCTTAAGTTCAACCAGCTTGCCAAAAGAATTTCATCTGAAAGCCATAGAAGGCCAGAAGGGTTGTCAGGAAAGTCAGTTCTCATCCAAGCAGGGAGCTGAGGACAGCGTGGATGTTGCAGCTGAGTACCATCTACACATAATAGGTTGTAAATTTTTCTTAGATCTTTGTGTTCTTTTCCAAGCTGTGATTCGACAAAATACAGAACAGGTAGGTTCTTTATATGATGTAGTATTTTCCATGAATTTGGTCTTAGATTTTAGAAAATGTCTTATATTCAAAATATTTTAGGAACTCCATGTCCATAAATACAAAAAGACAAATATTTTTGAAGCTGGATAGCTTTTTAAAAAGCCGTAGCCTAATAAGAACCAAAATTATGTTTATCTGTGTAATGTAAATTTGCTTTTCAGAAAGTGAATGTGGCCAGAGAGATAACTCAGGATTTAAGAATACTTGCTCCAAAATCTTAAGTCCCAGAGTTCAAATCCCAGCGCCTACAGAATACACTGGGCATCCTAAAAGCTCCCATGTCCCCAGCTCCAAGAAGCAAGTGACAGGAAGATCACTGTGGCTTGTTGGCTTTCAGCCTGGCTGAGATCTGAGCTTTGAGTTCAGAGAACGATCCCACCTCAAAGGAATAGATGGCGTCTGATAACAGAGTAAAGTCAACGCCCCCTTCTGCCATCTGCATGTGCATAGGTGTGCATACCACTATACACACACTTGTGCTTACCCCCCCTCACACATACACACACAAATAAAAATATTTTTAAATAAAAGAGGAAATGAATGTGGTATAATAGAAACAACACTTTCTGAACTTTGGCCAGAAAAGCAGCCTCACTGAGTTATTCTGAATACTCTGAAAGAATCACACATCTTCTCTAAACCCCGTGAGCTGAAGTCATTAATGCTACAAAAATGAGCCTTGGAAAATATCTGATGCACAGATGCTTCTAGCAAGCATGCTACAAGCACGAGAAATATCTCTGTTCAGCGCCAACAAGCATTTGTTAGGTTTAGCATATGGGATGATTCATAAGGATACAGAGGCATTGAGTGTCTATAACTGAATGCTACTTCAGGATGACCGTTGGATTATTAAGACCGACTTTAAAAAATAACTTCTTTATTGAATCTTGGGGGTTCACATCATGCACCCCAATTCTGTTCACCTCCAAGTCTCCTCATATCCCCACCTCATCTCTGTTGCATCCCCCCACAAAAGAAAACAAAGAAAAGTAAGCAAGCGAACAAAAGCAAGAGAAAAAACAAAATTTAATACATTAAAACAGAACAAAAACCACACCAGAATATCTCTGCTTTTTCTCTCCCAACTTTCCATCATTTCTTCATCCTTGCTGGTAGCATTGAAGGACTTGGTGTGTCATATAGTGTACCTCTTTGTCCCATCAGCTTGACTGGCAACTGTCCATTGCAATGAGTCACTGGTCTGGTTCAAGGCCTCTGATTTTTGGTACACCATCCTCACTGGTTATGCTCTGGAACTCTTCTGGGGTATCCTGTTTCTTGGAGATCTTGGGGGTATTGTTCCTTAGGACCTGTCCCTTCACAAGCTCCAACAGGACCCAGATGGGGTAGCTGCTAGTGTGGGTAAACCCAAGGCCTTACTGATTATGGGTAAGGCTGACTTTTAATGAACAGCCAACCTCCAAAAACACAACGAAAGTAATTATGAAAGTATTACTGTTTTTCTTTTGACTATACAACCAAAATTTCTGAAATATATATTACATAGAACAGGATTAGATCCTAATGTCTTTAAAGCATAAACTTAGGACATTTCAGTATAATTTATTTCCCTTGAAACCTTTTGAACCATTCTATTAGATGTTACACAGATTCTTGCCACAGTCAGTTATATTAGTGATTAAAATGGCTGTTTGCTGCTTTTACGCTGAACATTTTCCTATCTCTCTAGAAATGCCAGAGTTATCTAATCTTCTAACAATTCACGGGATAGGAGACAAGCAATAACACCTACCTTCCCTTTTCTTCTTTATGGATATGAGTTATGAGACTTGACAATACAACTATTAACACACAAGGCCACTCTGTCTTAAAGCTATCCAGACAGAAGTCTGTCTGCAAATATCTTTGCAGATTGTGGGTAAGGAGATAGTCCTAAATTTGTGATCAAGGTCCATCTTGCTAACACTATGGCTCACGTGCTAAACTTATGGAGATAGTCCAAGAGGAAGCAGTAGGACAAACAGAAACTGGAAAGCTGTCCATCACAGGGGACCAGCAGTTGGCATGTGCTCGGGTGAGTTGCCACATCACTGGGTCACAGTCAATGAGTACACTGTGGTTTCTCCGTTACCTAGCATAATGTGGCCACATACATCACACTATGATCCTTGCCTGCCTTCAGGCGAGTCAACATCAACATGACGTCATCCACAGCCAATCAACACACAGCCACCATGGCAGGGGAAGTGTTGAGAGAATGCTTTTGAGCCCGAGAGGCAGAGGGTGCCGGCGATATATTTAAGACGCTGCCACAGTACATTCCCGGGAGCTCTGAACTGTATTTATAAAACAGCATTCATTACTGCCTCAAACACCGTGGCAGGTTCCCAGTGACGCTGCATTCCACCAGAGAAGCCCCAGTGGTTGATCGACAAAAGGTGGCCAGGGACAACCTTTGTTCACCGTTCCATCACATGGCTCTATAATAAATATTAGTCACCCAGTGTACACATAGGATGTGGCAAAGCTTCCTGAAAGGACAAAACCCTCTGCCAGAGGTCAGAGTACAATCACTGTTCTAGGCAGATAGATCCCTAATCAGATTTATAGTCTTGACGAGGCAGAGTCACACTTTCCCCCACTGAGTAGATGCCTTCTGGGAAGGGCAGTCTGAACCTTTACTACAGAGACCTTCTTATTTCCCTTCAACAGTGGTGCTTCTCTTGTTTGGATTAAACCAACACTCTGTATTTTAAAGTTTTGTTCTTTCATCTAAGCCATAAGTCAATACCAATACTCCAAACGATCTCCTGATGTAGTCCCATTGACCTGAGATACCACAAAAGCAGGAGTCACAGCTACTTGGGGCAAAGGGTTTCTCACTTCTGGTCTTCAGGAAACATGCTCTTCTTTCATATCATGGCTGTGGATCCTTCCGCGGACCTCAGCAGAGTTATGAAGTCCCGTGTGGTACGCAAGACGGGATCCACAGCAAGGCGGTTTATGCTCTTTGAAGAAACAACTGTGCCGCTGTTTTGACTTTGTTTCTCCAGCAGAATAGCTTTCTGTCTTGAAAGTTCTTTCTACTAGGGGCTTGGAGAGACGGCTCAGTAATCAAGAGTCCATATTGTTTTTGTAGAAGACCAGAATTCAGTTTCCAGGGCCCACATCGGGTGATCCAATGCTTCTGGCCTCTGCGGGCCCTTTGCACATGCGCAGACACACATACGTGCAATTAAAAACAAAACAAATACTTCTTAAAAAATGAAATTATATTATAGGGAAAATCACACTGCGTCTTTTCTTATTCAAGAAAGTTCCAAGGAGAGAGGATTAATGGAAAGAATTGGCGTTACTTTAGGCAGATCGAGGTTAAAATAACACAACATTTACACAGGGAGAATCTTCTGAGTGGCTTTTGGAGCAGCGCACCCATTTTATAGATTTTGTCTTGTGCAGACAGAATGTGGCCTGAGCCTCATCGTGTCCCTTTGTCATGAATGCTTCCTTTACAAGTGACTGACAGACTCTAAACAGTCAGAGAGATGTCTTGGATGATGGTGTCTGGAGCGATACTGTTACTAGGTCCTTATCCCACCCCTCACTCCAACCAAGTCCTTGTACTTGTTCTGATCCTCCTGGTTGAGCAATGGATATGCCACGAAGACTTCCTGGACATGGAGATTCTTTTGATGTATTTATTAATAAACATATCAATATGAAGCAAAACACTATTGTAGCCAGTCTTTCTTTGTTCTGCAGTTCCCAATAATGACTCGGAGACTTCTTATTAATTATGAATGCTTGGCCTTAGCTTAGGTTTGTTCCCAACCAGCTCTTAGAACTTAAATTAGCCTGTTTCTATTAATCTGCTTTCTCCCATGTGACTCCATTCTATACGCCTAACTTCCTCTGTGTCTGGCTGGCTAATCCCATGTATTTTGGATTTTTCCTGAGTTCTTCTCTCTCCCCAGAAATCCCATCTAGCTACTGGCCAGTCGGCTCTTTTTTGAACCAATCAGAAGGTGTCTTAAACAGAGACACATCTTCACAGTGTACAAAAAGATGGTCCCACAACAACCTTTCTTGGTTACAACAGCAGCTAACAAGACTAACAACTACCACATGCCCGCATTTGAGACTTGTTCTTAACTAGAAGTCACAAACAAGGCTGAGAAGTGTCAAAAGTCATATAAGCATGCCATAGTCAAATGCATTTTGTCTGTAACTCAGTCTCCAGGCTCACCATCCAGTAGCCCAACAGAAACAACACGAGGGTTTATTTGGGCTCTTGGTTTGAAGGGATACAGTTTACCGTGGTGATGACAATATTGGCAGGCGTGGCTCACCGTTGCAGCATCTGGAGCTTAAGGCAAATTTCTTTTATCTTGACAGACTAGGAAAGAACAGGGAGGAAGCAGGACCATGTATAAACCTCACAGCCCATGTCCGCACAACCCACTTGATTCATCTAGGGTATCCTAATGATGGTTTTAGCTCCTAAGAGATGGTTTTACCATTTCTTCCAACAATCGATCAGCCAGGGACTAAGTGTTCTGTTAGAGATACTCCACATCCACATCAGAACATCATCGCTGTCATCTACTTCACTGTCCATCCCTTCAATCTCTGTGAAACCTCTCCTGCATGGCCAATGTCCCCCTGTTCATAAGATAAATGGGCATGGTATTCAGCCCAGTCTACCAGTCCAGACCAATGCTGAGATCCTGAGCCCCACAGGCCCAGAGATCCACCCTGATTCTTCCATCTAAGTGTGCCTGATATGCGGCCCTGGACATCATTCCAACACCGAGTGTTCAGAATTCGGGAGTGAAGGTGTTTTTCCCAAGCCTCAAACACCGGGGACTTCAATGACAGGATGGCACACAGCTTCCAACCTTGCCTGGTCTTCCTCCAGTCCAAGAAGAGACATAACGCCAGGTGACATCCCTTTCTTGCTGTGGTCATTTCAAATCAGTCAGTGACTTTTACACTTCCTAATCATTTTAGGATTGTTCAAAGAGTGCTCTAAAATGTTCCTCAACATTGTCAGGAGAGGTGTTTTAGAAAGACTGCAGAAAATATTCTTTTAAGACTAGGAAACGAAGCAGGGCACATGATGCTTTGGATTTACAATTTCTTCCTCGGTGGTGAAGATACCATAGAGACAGTGACATTTTCCTAACTCTGTTTTGCTTGCCACTATGTGGAATTACCGAAGGCTGAGCATCTTTCTTGTTAAGTGGATTGGAAAGCACTCCCTAAAGACAATGACATTTCTGAAGCGGAAATTAAACTTCTCAGAGGGAAATTTCCCTGACAATGGTGGTGCAGGCTCTTCTGTGCCCTCAGATTAGAGCTTGATAAAACAGGCAGCAGCCTTGTGGGCTTGTGTGCCCTGGTACTCATTCTCTTCCTTTCCACACCCCACAACTCCATGGCTACAGAAGGCCTGGACCCAGGGTTTCTCAACTCTGTTAACGTGTCTCCTAGGAAACCAATGTAAACAAAGAAACGGTCAAATTACAGAATACTGAAAGCGGTAAAGATTATAATTCTTAAAGAAATTTGAAAAATCTTCTAATGGGTTATTTTCAGAACTATTCATTTTTAATATTCCAGCCACGAAAGAGCTCTTCAAAAGAAGCATTGAAAAGCCAGACATAATGCCCAAATCCCCAAACTCGGGCAGGCAGGAGGATTGCTGGGCCAGTCTTGGCTAGACAGCAAGATCCTGCTTTTAAAAAATACAAACAAGCTAAGAATCTAAATATCTAAATAAGTGAATCAGGAGGTTCTTGGTCACAGCCCTTGCCTTTCCCAGTTGAAAATCAATCGAATTTCCAGAGATTTCAAAAGCCATCATTTGTATCCAGTTCCTTCAGTTCACAGGTGACAAGCCAGAGTCCTAAACAGAGCCAACTTATCTCACAGTGACGAAAGCTTAGAGCGATCTTGACTGACCCTAGACCTGCAGGTGGCCCTTGGAAGGCCTATAATAAATCTTAACTACCTAAACCTAGCACTTTATGCTACTGTGTTAGTGACCTACACCGTCTCTACATATTACCCCTCTCAAGTGTGTTTACATATTTTTCAAGCAGAATTTGATTCTGTCTGAGTTTGGTTTCTGTGACTTCCGTAAAAATGGGCAGAAGCTGTTTTAGCTCAGGTTACTGTCTCTCTCTGCAGAAGAGCAACAGCAATAGAAGCTGGAGACGTCTGGTCACGTCCGCAGTCAAGATAGAGGGGAACAAGCCAATGCACCCATACTTGTGCTTACCCCATGTGTCCATTCTTACACAGCTCAGGACTCCTGCCTAGGCAATGGTCCCGCCCAAAGTGGGCAGGTCTTACTATCTCAGTTAGTAATCGAGGAAACACCCTACAGATGTGCCCACAAGCCAACCTAATGGAGACAGTCTCTCACTAAATTCTCTTCCTGGATGATTGATTCTAGATCAATCCTAGATACATCAAGTTGACACTTAAAACTAACCATCACAGGTTCCTTAAATGGAAGAAAGATATCAAAGAGCCAATACATCACATAGCTGCTAATAGACTTACTTGTTACAGCGATTTGAATGAAATATGTCCCACATAGACTTGGGCATTTGAACCCTTGGTTCCCAGTCAATGGCACTGTTAAGAGGGTTTAGATGCTGAAGTTTGATGGAGGAAGTATGTCACTGGGGGTGGGCTCTGAGTTTACACAGCCTCACCCTGCTTCCTCTCCACTCTCTCTGTTTTGTACTTGTATTTGAAGACATGGTCTCTCCGCTTCATGTTCCTGCTGCCATGTCTACTGTTTGCTTTAGTTTCTCCTCAGAGTGATGGACTCTTATCCCTCTGGAACTGAAGGACAAATAAACGCTTTCTTCTATAAGTTCCCTTGGTCTTGGTGTGATAATAAAGTGATACAGGAGAAAATTGAGGGTGGGAGAATAAAACCTGCCGAGTTAGCCACTCTGTCCTTTGAAAGCCATTTATAATTTTATGATCTAATTATGGGTTGATCATGCACAGGGAAAGAGGAAGCTGAAACACTAGAGAGGCTCAATAGCATTACATAGTCATTTCCTTCAGACAGAAGCCTGTCCTCCTGGAGGGACAAAGTATCAGGTTCACAAGGTCCGTTCCAAGGCTGGGTAAGCAGAGGAAATCACAGAGATTCTCCTCCATAGCCAATCAGCTTTTATGCCTGTTCATCGTGCTGGAAAGAGCTCATTAATATGAAGCTGCCATTGAGTCAAGCACCTCTGATCCTCTAAGTGACCCCAATAAAGTCACTAGTTTGCTAAACCACACTTGGGTAGGATCTTTCTTTGCTCTGTTTTCAGTGTCCCATCTGGGGTGGAGAGATGCTTTTTTATGTCTCCCCAGAAAAAGTCAGACATTAAAACAAACAACAACTAATATAAGAAAATCCAGAGCAAAGCCAAATTTGGTGGTTTGCCCTCATGACCCCAGCACTGGGGGGGCGGGGGGGGGGGGGGAGGTAGTAGCAGCAGAAGCTCGGGGTCATCGGCTCTTAGTGAGCTTGAGGCCAGCGTTCAGGGTGGTCCTTCAGGTTCACCAGCCGTGTGTAATATCCGCTGTTCGGTGCTGCACCATGAACGGTTCAATGTTTGAAGATGAGCATAAGGACTTTAAAGTTTGCCAAACATTAGAACAAAAGCTGTCTCTTATTACCAAGTTCCAATCTGGCTGAGCCACATGTCAGCCCTGCTTTCAAAACACCATCTTCTCCTCCTTGTGCCGTGAAGACGTGTGTGCTCTCACGCGGCCCTTACCTTGCTTCACGTCCAGGCTTGTTGAGAAATGTGGATGGCTTCATATAAGGATGGAAAAATCCAGGGTGTCTGTATGTACAGGTACATGCTCTCCCAAAGCTCAGGAGGCTGAGGCAGAACTGCCACAAAAAGAGGTTAAAAATACCCATTTACAAGATTTCAGACATGTCCTATAAACACGGTGGCTGACGCATAGTGATATCCATAACTTGCAAACACCTGCACTCCAAGTTACTAGTTGTTCCTACTCCACTTTCCCTTGCTTTCCCCTCTTGAGACTATTCTGGCTCAACTCCTCATCAAGCAGAGAGCTGTGTGCCTCAGATTACACGAGGAGCTAGCTGATCCTCCCCCGTGCTCCTGCCATCATGAGGTCCTGTCCATGCATTGGTTGAGGGACTGTGGGCCGAATCCAAAACCACGAGCAAAGTAAAAGTCTGCAGAATTAAGTTTCTAGGAGAGCAGATGATGAAGAGATGAAGCCCACTGTTTGTGACTGCTGCCCGATTACATTGGTAGAATGTTATTCTCGCCTAATGGTCTGTAGGCAGCCCAGTGTCAGCTTTTACATGTGGGGCTGCCTTGGATTTTTACATATGTTTTGTATGTTTGATACATGTGTTCTGTTGTTTAGGATAGGATCTTACTCTGTAGTTAAGGGCAGCCTTGCATTTGCAGGGACTCTGTAGTTAAGGGCAGCCTTGCATTTGCAGGGACTCTGTAGCCAAGGGCTGCCTTGAATTTGCAGGGCTTCTGTCTCTCCAGGGTTGGGATTATAGGCATGAGCCGCCAAGCCCAGTTAATAAATGTGTTCTTAACAACTGAAGAAAGAACAAAGAGGCCCTGCAGGTATTGAGTAGAGCACTGGCTAGAGAGAGCTTAAGGTCTAAGTTTTGTAGTTCTTGGAAGAGCTTTCCATCTAACCCAAAGCTTTTCGGGGGTCAGGGTACAGTGCTACAGTAACTGTTTTGTAGGTTTTTCAGAACATTTTCTGGGTCCAGATTGTTGCCAGGCCTTCTGACAGTTCTCCGTTTAGAAGTTCCTTCTCTTCCTCAGCATGACGATGCACATCTGGAACCCCCAGAACTTGGGAGGGAGAGACAGGAGAATCAGGAGTTCAAGGTTGTTAGATCACAGACGCCGTGGGTTGCTATTGGTCTCCCGTCTCAGTGTCCCTGACACAAGATGCAAGTGACTGCATTAGCAAAAGATATTTTACCCAGAATCTACCTCAGTGCATCTCAACCAAACTTGAAAGGATGTTCCATTATTTCAAACAAAGGCCATTGTCAGTTACACAGAGTTCCAGGACAGCCAGGGCTATGTCATGCCCTGCCTCAAAACCAAACAAACATTTAATATAAAAAGAACTATGCTGCCAACTTGTCCTTTAAAAGGACAAGCCAGGCATTAATGCAAAAAGCTTGGTTACATAATAGTTGAAGCATTGTGTCAAGTAAAGGACAAAGTTGCTAACCTCTAAATCTGTTAGATTTGTGTGCAAAAATAAGATGCATGGCAAAGGACACCATCATTCAGACAAAGCGGCCATCTCCAGGATGAGAGATTCTTGCCAACTGCACATCCAATAGAGGAATAATATACAAAAATATACAAATAACTTAAAAATAGACTTCTAGAAAACAAATAATACAATTTTAAAAATGGAGTACAGGTCTAAACAGAGAATTCTAAATAGAGGAAGCTCAAATGGCGGAGAAATAGTTAAAGAAATGTTCAATATCCTTAGGCACCAAGGAAATGTCAACTGAAAGTCCTCTGAGGTTCCATCTTACACTTGTCAGAATGACTAAGATCAGAAACACAAATGAGAGTATAGGCTGGTGAGGATGTGGAATAAGGGGAACACTCATCCATTGCTGGTGGAAGTGCAACCTTACACAGCCACTATGGAAATCAGTATGTTAGTTTCTCAGAAAGCTGAGAATTGATCAACCTCAATATCCAGCTATACCACTCTTGGACAGATAGCAAAAAGACTTTGCATCCTACCACAGAGACATTTGCTCGATCATGATCATTGCTGTTCTTTTCATAATAGCCAGAAACTGGGAACAACCTGGATGCCCCTCAATAGAAAAAATGGATAAAGGAAATGTGGTACATTTACAAATGTAGTCTTACTCCATTAAAAAGTATGACATCATAAAATTTGCAGGCAAATGGATGGAACTAGAAAAAAATCCTTCTGAGTGAGGTATTCCAGACCCAAAAAAGACAAATATGGCATGCATTTGCTTCTATGTGGGTATTGGCTGTGAAGTCGGGATAACTAAGCTACAACCCCTAGAACCACAGAGGGGCATAGCGTGGGACTAGAGGAAACAGATCTTGTTAGAAGAGGGAAATAAGATAGATAGATATGGATGGAAGAAATGGATAGGAAGGGAGGGAAGGGGAAGAGAGGATAAAGGAAGAAATACAGGGAGAGACTGCTAATAATCAAGGACCATTTCAGGGGAAGTATGGAAACCAAGTGCAGTAGAAACTTCCTAAAATATATACGCATGTGCATGAAGTCAAAATGAAGTCTTCAAAAGATGAGAGAGACATAGCGTCCCCACTGGGCATCTCTTGTCACCCAGTGAAACTTTCAGTGCCGGGAGTAGGGCATCTAATTGAACCATTGTCCAAAGGGGCCTCACAGTAATCCCAAACAATGCAGGCTGTTGCCAAGATTATGAATTGCTCGCCACAACCTGACACCAAGGCCCCATTGAACACTAGTATTGAAAATAGATGTGTCGAGCTGGTACCTGCTTAGATAGAGCCTTCATCCCTATGTTCCAGTGCCTTTTCTATGAGGAAAATGCTCTACGTAGTATCAAAAGAGAAATACAGATTCCAAGCCAAGCCATAAAACGTTTATTTACAATGATGTTCTTTCTACCTGCAAGATATGTTAGGGCAATGGTGGCACAAAGCTTGTGAGAAGAAGCAATCAATAACTGATTTGACATAAGGCTCACTCCACGAGATGGAATCCATACCCAACACTGCTTGAGTGACCAAGAACCTAAGACTGGATGGCCCAGGGACCTAGGGGAAAATAAAATAATACTGGTCTTAAGAAAGAGGGGTCAAAGGTAGAGATAGAATGCCCCCTGATGATACTCTGCTATACCCATAGGTCAGTTCCTTCTTCAGTCATCATCAGAGATGCTTCCTCTGATGGGAACAAAAACAGAGACCACATTACACAGTGAGTGAGAGATCTTGAATACTCAGTCCTAATTGGGAAGTGCCCATAAAACCACTCCCCTCAGAGCTCAGGGAATCCCATGGAAGAGGAGGTGGAGAGAGTGTAACAGCCAAAGGGACTGAAGTCCCCAAGAAAACAAAACCCACTAAATCAATATAAACAAAACTCCTTTGATGAACTCAGACTGAAACAGCAAGCCCAGAGCCTGTGCGGTCGTACCAGGTGCTCTGTGTATATTTATGGCTTCCAGTTTAGTGTTTTTATTCCTGAGTATATGAATGAGTGTGTTTCTGATTTTTGTGCCTTTTCTTGGGCTCTTTTCCATCTGTTGGTTTGTCTTTTCTTATTTTAGTATATTTTATTTATCTTATTATATTTTATTTTGTTATATTTTGTCATTATCTCTTAGAAGCCTGCTCTTTTCTAATAAGAGACAGATAGTGGATCCAGATGGGAGGAAAGGTAGGAAGGAACGGGGGGAGAATAGAGATGAGAAATCGTAATCAGGATATATTAATATGAGAAAAGAATCTAGGTTAATAAAAGGAACAAATAAATTGAAAAATATACACATTATTTTTATAGTGTTCCTGAATCCATCTAGTGGTTTGGCTTGTTTATATCTTCATTTCATGCTGAGTCCTTGTTCATTGTTGGGTAGTAAAACCCAACTCAGTCTGCAAAAAAAAAAAAAAAAAAAAGACATAGAATGAAAAAGAAAATATCAGGATGCATGTAAGCCAGGCACAGTGGCATATACCTATCATCCCAGTACCTGGAGGCAGAGGCAGGGGCCGTGAATTAACAGCTAACCTGAGTTTGAGACTAGTCTACGTATACAGGATGACTAATCTCAAGAAACAAAACAAACAACAGAAAAAAATAGATTTTTTTTCATAAAAGGTTTATTTTCAAAACTTATATTGGCATAGACACCTGTGTTGTTGTGCTACACATTGACATTTCCTGGGTGCATTGGAATGTCTCAGTAGGTTAAGGAGCTCACGGCCACACCTGGACACTTGAGTCCCATCACAAGTGCTCACAAATAGGAGAGAATCAACTCTTGTAAGTTATTCTTCGACACACACACACACACATACACACACATGCCACATCCTTGGATAATACAAAATAAAATTCAAAAATGTAATCAAACAATATTCACTAGGTCAGGCATAGTGATATACACCCTTAATTCCAACACATGGGAGGCAGATGCAGGTGGATCTCTTCAAGTTCTTGGATAGCCTGGTCTATATAATGAGTTCTAAACTAGTTAGGGCTAAATAGTGAGACTCTGTCTAAAATATAATGAATCAATGAGTATATACATATACATATCCACACGCATATATGTATAGCACATAAATTATAATATGTAAATTATACGTATGTATAAATGTGTTTTCTCCCAGACCTGATAGCAGAAGTCTGTAATCCCAGCTACTTGGGAGTCTGGAGTAGAGGATTGTAAATTCAAGATCTGGTTTAGCTACTTGACAAATTCTGTCTCAAATTTGTGTGTGTGTGTGTGTGTGTGTGTGTGTGTGCACTGTAAGAGCTAGGGCTAAAGCTTGGTGATAGAAGGAGATTTGAGACTCAAAACACAAGGAAATGTGCTCCATTTGGTAATAGATTCTGTCTTTACTGGCTCTTAAAGAAAATGCCTCTCTTCCCAGCCATCATGTTGGTATGGTGTATTACATAATAAATAAAACGAGTTTCCCAAAGACAACGTGCATAAAGATATTTTGAGGATCTACAGTGTGTCACTCACAAGAAAGTCCCCTCACTCACCGATGTCCTCAGACAGTGCTTTCTCCACAGCGGAGCAATGTTGGTTTAAAATTTATTGCCAGAGAATCAGGCTTATTCCTGGAGAAATTATTCAGCTTGCAGTTTTCATGGGCAGGAGAGCAGTGGTCTAATTTCCAAAGCTCATGTGCCTGGCCCAACCGGAATGACACTAAGAAGTGCAGGATAATGTTTATTTGACAGGGATCACAGATAAAGAAGAAGGTCAAGAGCTTCCGAGTTCCATGAGTCCTGGTAGAATCTTGAAGCCCCCCCCCCCCCACTTCCTTCTCCAGTGTCTAAGCAGGCTCCACCCCTTCCCTTTGTCTTCCTTCTGTCTTTATGGCCCACCATTACAGGCTCCCTTAACTTGTTTGCTTAGCACTTGGCAAACAAGTCAGGCAGAGTTGACAGGAGTTAAATAGTTCCAAGAATCGTGAAAAGACAGTTAAGGGCAGCTCTTCTTTCTCCCTTCCTTGCCCCACACCCTCCCTCCACTCTCTGGAGACCACAAGAAAGGATCACTGTTATTGAGGAAAGTGATCTCCACGGCCCTTACAACGAAAGGGATTCTACAGGTGGTGGCAATAGTCAGAATAACTCGAAATGAAAAAGGATAAACAGATGCAAAGAGTTTTAACTTGACTCTTTCGATTTTCTTTCAGTAACCTTATTTAAAAATATATACTATTCATGAGAAGAAAAAAATTTTGTGAATATTTTGTACTTTGGATAGGAATGAAATGTCTTTTGCTTGGTACTATGCTCTCTATTTATTGGCCCGTTTTTTTAAGTTAAACAGTGCTTCAGAGCTAGAGAGATGGCTCTGAACCAATGGATGGTTTCGAGAACCTACTGCTCTTGCGGAGGACTGGAGTTGGTTTCAAGCACCCACAATCAGCCATGCACAAGTGCTTGCATCTCCAACTCCAAGGTATCTGATGCCCTCTTCTGGCCCCTTTGGGTATGTGAACAGACAGATAGGCAGACAGGTAGGCAGGCAGACAGACACAGATGGATACATATGCACACACGCACGCACATACACACACACAAACACAGGTACCTTAATCCCAGTACTTAGGAAACAGAGGCAGGAAGACCCCCGTGAGCTTGAGGCCAGCCTGCTGTACATAGCAAGCTGTAGGTCAGCCAGGGTTACACAATGAGAACAAGTCTCAAACAAACTGTCCCCTGCCCCCAGCATATACCATTTGTCTTTTCTCTGTATGGTGTGTTAAGAAGGTAGGACTTGAGGCTGCATCTATTTTCTTGAATTTTTGTATGACTATTACTCTTGTCAAAAGCTGGTTTCTCCAAAATTGGCCTTAACAAAAAGTATTTTCTTTAAATATGAGAAGAATATGCCCATTTTCTGAAATAGACATTAAGTGAATTTGGGAGCCGATCTTTTATGACTGACACTTTCTACTTTTTAGTTAAGAGGACCTGGAAAACACAAGAGTTGTACTCTGTGTGTTTTGCATTAAATGAAACTGAAGACGAATTAGCTTCATTTTTCTGCTCTGAGCATTGACAGGGCTAAGTGCCTTTTCTCCTCCAGCCTTGTAAAAACACTCTTCAGCAAGACCAAAAACAATTGACAAGTTGATTGTTCATTTCTACAGTTGTTCTGTTTTAAGGAGAGTATCTCATGCAGTCCAGGCTGGTCTGGAACTCACTGTGTAGCAGAGACAGATCTTGAACTCCTGATCCCTTGCCTCCATCTCCCAAGAGGGGCATGCACCATTTCAAGTTGAGTTATTTTCCCAAGAGAACCCACGAGGGTAAAAAACGTTGTCACTCTTCTGAGCCTTGGTAACTTCTGCAGCATAAAGTTGAGGGAGTCAAAGAGAAAACTCTCCTGACTCTATTTTTAAAAGCCTTTCTAATAATAAAAATTGATTGATTCTTACAGGAATCCATGTGTTTTTGCAGCAAATGCCATCTCTCTTGACTTTACATCATGTCACGTGCTGAAATGTGTCATCCCTATCCTGGGACTGACACTGAGTGCACTTCCTTCGGATGGGTCACACGAACAGCTTGCCTGCTGTGCTTCCAGTAATAACTTTTCTTAACCGGTTAAACAAAGAGGTACCTAAATGCTTCCTCTCCTTTTGCACTTACATGGACATTTTTATTACAATGTGTAATTGGTGTGAATTAAGAATTGGATTTTCATTTTTAAAGAGAAATTCGCAAGGTGACTTCTACTAAATTCAGTTGTCTTAATTTATTGAAATATGTAAATGACCAAAGACGGGATGCAGCCTGGGAGCGTGCTGTCATGACACATGACACTAAACTAGCTGCTGACCATGTCAATCTGCATGTTTCTGTGTCTTTGTCATGACGATGCTCACATCTTATTTAGTGTCCTAAGCAAATAAACTTTCCACTTCAAAAGCAAACATTCGAAAACGTCTTTGATTCTGTTAAACGACATTTAATCATTCCAAGTCAAAGAAAGCCAACTTCTACATTGTTGTAGTGTTTCTACTGTATTGGGTTTCTTCCGCGCTGCCCGGGGGATGACTTTGTAGATACATATTGGATTTCGTTGTATTATATAAATCTAAGCATTTGTTAGGGAGAGAAAAAGGTTAAAGCTAATACTGGGCCAATTATTAAATAAACATCAAGAAAACAGTTGGAGGGCTGTAAGAAATTTCCCAAGGCAAGAGGGAAGACAGATTGAATTTCTTTCCTCCTTATTGAAATATATTACCAGGAAATCTCGAGGGATCCAAAAAGTCTCGCGACTTTGAGTTTGTTGGCACACCTGTAATCCCAGGACTTGGGAAGTGGAGGCTTCGGGAGTTTAAAACTAGCCTCTGCTACATAGGGAGTTAAGAGTCAGCCTGAACTACATGAGACCCTCTCTTAAAAAGCAAAATTATATAAAATACAAATGAGGTGATCTCTACGCGCTGGCCACCCATGCAAGGGGGACAAACTACAACTTACCAAGGTGCATTAGTATGGCTCCTTTGAATCCTGTTTCTTTTAATGGTTATATAACCAGATAATTTGATTGTTACCGAAGGCTGAGGAAAGGGGAAAGTTACCAACACAATTATGGAGTAATGATAGCCCGGTGCAGGGAGCATGGCTGATTTGAATTGTTCAGAGTGGAGCCTGAAGCAAGCAAATCACAGATCCGGCACCTTTTCCTCCAAGGGAGGAATGTCGCCTTTATCTCTCTCCCCCAGGATCATTTCCCTACCTACCACATTCCTGTGGTAGTTCAAACTAAAGGCCACTACCCACCCCCCCAGTCCAGAAAAAAAAGAACTAAAGTAAACTGCCCAACCTCTGAGGGTAAGAAAGCTTGTCGGAGCCCCGACTCTCCAAGAAGCCGCGCTATCTAGTTTTCGGCGCCTAGAGACGCAGCCCTTGCTCTCCTTTGTCTTTCAAGCAGAAACTACATTATGCTGAACTTTATTTCAGTTTTTATTAGTCTTTTAAAAAGTAACCCAAGGTACTGAAGTCTCAGATGAAGATGTATGTGTAAGTGGGAAGGGCTGAATAATCTAAGGGCTGAAGCCATTGTTCGGTTATGGAGCGCTTGTCTAGCATACCCGGGGCCTGTGTTTGATCTCTGGGACAACAATGTGGGGGGGACCCCTGCTAGATATGGTGACCTCAAAACCCAAGAGTTTTGAGACTGAAGCAGGAGTATTATGGATTTGAGGTCGGTCAAGGTAAGTCATGTGACGAGAAAACTTGTTCACACTCTTTGAATCAAATCCCAAAACACCAGCGTTCGCAAGGTTTTGGAGACAGCATTTTTTCAAAGATGACTTTTTGATGGCAAGGCATTGCCTTCTGCTTCTCAGGCCAGGCAACCCAAATGGAAGTGGGAAACCTTAGGTGTAGTCAACCCTGTGGTTTAAACAAACCTTATAAACTTGTGAACACCCAAGCAGAGTTCCCACTGTATCTTCAGGACTGAGAGCAGTTAATAATCAGTCAGGTGTCGTGTATTTGCTGAGTGTACCTTGGCTGCTAGGCTGTCAGACCGCAGCCTTTCAAAAGATTGATGGTCTGTATACACCGACATAAAGGCATAAAAATGGAAACACACACAAGCTACCAAAGGAAAAGAAATTGTATTATTAAAATCATAGCATTTGTTAGGTCCTGCGAACATTATGAGTTCAATATATTAGAATTTCAAGTGGTTTTCGTCCTCAGCACTGACAGTGGAGACTCATGAATAAATAGAAAAGCCGAGGTGGTCCCAACATCTTTAGCTATGGTCAGGATACACACACACACACACACACCAACATGCACACACACACGAGAAATTTTTTGGGTTTGGGTTTTTTGGGGGTGGGGGGGGTCTGTTGTTTTGGTTTGTGCTTTTGATTGCTCTTGTTGCTGTTTTGGTTTTTGTTTTTCATTTTGGCTTTTGGTTTTGGGTTTCTCATTTGTGTTTGTTTTTAACCCAGTCAAAACACCCCTGAAAGAAAGAGCTTTTAGGGCTTGCACAGAGCAAACAGAAGCTTTCCAGGGGCCTCAGAAGACTGCAGAGCAGTAAAAGCAGGCCTCATTGTGGGGTCGGTTTACATTTTAAACTGTCATTTAAAAAAAAAACAATCCAAGTCTAACAGCGCATCCTCACAAACCTGTGGGTGAGATGTACAGAATAGACAACTAAACAGCCAAGACTAACAAAATCCCACCAAACCCACTTAGCTGTTCTAGCTGCCAATTAAAAAGAGACCAATTAAAAACAAAACAAGCAAAACCTCCTCCCCATGTCTGCAGCGCCAGCCCTGGAGTTCCCCTCACCTGCACTCCGGAAAAGAGCCTGTCTACTTTTCTGAAGAAAACATCCCTGTTAAAAGAACTGTGGTCTTTTACCAAGAATTTACTCCCCCCACACACATATGGTGATTTGTGCCTACCATCTTAGCATTTAGAAGATGCAGGCAGGAGGCAGGGTCTCAACTGAGTCTGTTACAAGTAAGTTCAAGGCCACTGTGGACCATATGAATCTTGTCTTTAAAAAACAAATTAAAAAAAAACAAAGATAACTTAGTTTTCTTCTCTTTTATTTAGAATTCAATTTTCTGGCTAGTTCAAGATACCCCCTGCTATAATTTAATTCATCAAACACATCCATTTGTAGTTAGCTAAAGGGTCTCCAAATTTAGTTTAGTTTAAAAAGTATTTTTACAGCAGATGGTACATACCTGTAGTCCCGGCACTCAGGGTACTGAGACAGGATGGTTGTTAAGAGTTGAAGGCCAGCCTTGGGTACATACTGAGTACCGAGCTAGCCAAGGATATATAATAAGACCCTGTATAAAAAAATAATTTAAAAATTATTTCCCCCCTTAGTCTCAGTTCTGAAAGTATGACTTCCACATGACCCAGTGCTCAGAAAACTCCCATCTCCAGGGCACATCCAGCCTATGCAACCCAGGACACCTCACTCTGGACAGAAGATAGAGTCAGGTCTTCAGAAACACAAAGCACAGAGGCAGGAGAAGACAATAAAGTCTGATTTGGTCTCACTGCCAGACATCTAGATATCAGATGGGTTTTACACTTAGAAAGTATGAGCAGGGTGTGGTGGTGTACACCTTTAGTCAAAGCACTCGGGATGCAGAGGCAGGCAGATCTCTGTGAGTTCAATGCCATCCTGGTCTCCTGAGTTAGTTCGAGGACAGCCATGACCACACAGAGAAAACCTGCCTGGCTGTGGGAGCGGGGGGGGGGGGGGGGGGGGGGGGGGGGGAGCAGGGGCAGGGAGTATGTGTTTACGGTGTTGTCTTGGGGTTTCTGTTGCTGTGAAGGAACACCATGAGCATGGTAACTCTTATAAAGGGAAACATTTAATTGAGGGGATGGCTTACAGTTCAGAGGTTCAGACCACTAGCATGGCGGCATGCAGGCAGACATGGTGCTGGAGCTGAGCATGCTACATCTTGCAGGCAACAGGAAGTGGAAAGTTTAACTGAGCCACATCCTGCGCATAGGAGACCTCAAAGCCCGCTCCACAGGGACATACTTCCTCCAAGAACATGCCTACTCCAGAAAAGCCACACCTCCCAATTGTACCACTCCTTATGAACTTAT
This sequence comes from Arvicola amphibius, assembly GCF_903992535.2. Lineage (NCBI taxonomy): Eukaryota > Metazoa > Chordata > Mammalia > Rodentia > Cricetidae > Arvicola > Arvicola amphibius. Next base: position 20,820,849 of record NC_052057.2, on the reverse strand, counting down.
GGGGGCCAATTACATTCAAACTGCCATACGTATGTAACATGACATTTCAATGTAATAAACATAATGAAGTGATTAGTGTGGTCAACTATATTAATAAAAACAAACATATCCATCAACTCACTGACCTTTTTTTGTGGTAAAAGTACCTAAAATTCTGGACGGGTTAGGTGGTGGCGGGGGGCAGTGGCTGTGGGTGTGTCTACGGTGGTAGACACTTGTTAACAATCCTGGCAACCTAAGTTTGACCCTGAGGAACTCATATGATAGAAGGAGAAATTGACTCCCCCCCCAAAAAAAATTGCCTGCTGACCTACACAAACACACGCACACACACAAAATTAATTAATATAAAAAATGTTTTTAAAAGGTACCTAAAATCTACACCTGCAAATACTCTAAATTTTCCTTTTTTATTTGCATCTCTTTTATTTGCTTTTCTTGTCTTATTGCCCCATGTAAGTCTTCCAGTATTATATACGCATGGCGCATGTGGATACTCTCGTCTTGTTCCTGATTTTAGGAGGAATGCTTTCCCCCATTTAGTATAATGTTGGCTCTAGTTTAACATATACAGCCTTTATTATGTTGTCATGTGTTCTTTCCATTCTCAGCGTTTAAAGAACTGTTAACACAAAGGGATGCTGTATTTTGTAAAGTTTTTTTTATTGTGTCAATGAGATGACCATGTTATTTCTGTCCTTGAGATCTTTTGTAGTTTATAACATGTATTAACTTATGCATACAGAAACATCCTTGTATCATTGGAATGAAGCCAGCTTGGTTGTGATAAATAATATTTTTTATATGTTTTAAAGTCTCGTTTGCAAGTATATTGTAAAAAATGTGCAGGGAGCATTGGTGTTGATGGTCTCCTCTTTCTGTCTATGGAGCAGGGCAGGGAACATTGGTGCTGGTTCTTGAAGGTGTGCATGGAACTCACCAGTGAGTCATCTGGGCCTGAACGTTTAAAAAATTGGAATATTTTAAATTCATGCTTCAATTTCATTGTTATAGATTTGTCTAAATTGCTTTTCTCACCTTGGTTTAATTCTGATAGCTTGTATGCATCCAGAGATTTGTCTGTCTCCCTTTTATTTTTTTCTGAGTTTGTGGACTATAAGCATTTTTAAAGGTTCTACCTAATGGTTGTATGAATCCCAGTGTCTCTTTTTTTGGGATTTCCTTTCAGCTCTAATTTTATTAATTCAAGCCTTTTAAACACAATAAAGTTATACTTATTTAATTGAGCAGGGATGTTGCCATCGTGCATGTGTGAAGGTCAGAGAATAGCTGTAGGGTCAGTTCTCTCCTCCCACCATGTGGATTCTGGGGCCTGAACTCAGATCCGTCAGCTCGATTGCTCGTGCCTTCCCTACTCGGGCACCACACAGGCCGCATTCTGGGTCTTTTCTCTCTTCCCTATCACTGATTTTACTAAAAATTTATCTTTTCAAAGAACCAACTCTTTTTTAAATTTTAGTTTTATTTTGTACATCTGGGTATTTTGCCTGTATGTATGTCCGTCCGTGCACTACTTTTGTGTCTGGTGCCTGTGAAGAACAGAAGATGTTGGATTTTCTGGAACTGGAGTTATTAGCTGTGGCTGTGCACTACTATGTGGGTAGAGGGAGAGTAGGGCCTAGACCCCCTGCAAGAGCAGCAAGTGCTCTTAACATCAGATCCGTCTCTCCAACCCCTTCTTCAGTATTTTTTCATTGAGTTTCTGTTTTATACCGTCCATTGCCTTCCTTATTTTGTTGCTCTGTTTGCTCACATCTTTGAATGGAGCTATATTCGTCATTATGAGTTCTCTACCTGAGATTTCATGTAAGCCACTCCCACTAGATGCCATGACTACCGAGTTAGTACTTTCTGAAGACATTGTATTGTCTTGGCTTTTCATGTTTCTTATCTTACTGCATCGGTGTTATCTTCTTGACTGCCATATTATTTCAGCTGAAGTATTTGCATTGATCAGCGTGACCGCATGGATGTGGTAATATTGAGTATGTAGTGCAGAAAACTGGGACAACGACCACGACTGTTTTATGCCGCCACCACTTTGTGATAGTCAGTTAACAACCATAGCCCCTTTGGCTTCTGTAACCGCTGAAGGATAAACAGCCAAGGATGATGTGGTGTTCTGAATGAGAACTGCCCCCATAGGCGCATCTATTTGAATACATGGTTTCCAGTTGATGGAACTGTTTGGCAAGGATTCGGAGGTGTGGCCTTGTTTGAGGAGGTGAATGACTAGGGGTGGACTTTGAGGTTTCAAAAGATTCATACTGTTCCTGGTGCTCTCTCTCTACCACATGGTTGTCAATCAAGAGGTGGATTTTCAGATGCTCCTGAACTCTGCCATGACTTTAACCCTCTGAATCAGTGAGGCAAATTAAGCATTTTCTTTCATAAGTTGCCTTGGTCATAGTGTTCGTCATAGCAATAGAACAGTAACTAAGACACGGGATATGCCCAGGTTTTAGTTAAGAAGATTAGGAGAGGAAGGGAAGGAAGGCAGATTGAAAAGGAAAAGTCAAGGTGGGTAAATTAGATGGAAGTTGGGGTGCTGTTAGGGACATGGATTTTAGAAATTGTTCAACCTGTGGGAGAGTGAAAAGAGACTGGGATACAGGGGAGAGAAAGAAAAGACATGAGAATAAATCTGTAAGAGATGTGACTGGAGTATATAGTAAAGATTATCTCATACTGAACTGCATACAGAAACATAGAGAGACATCTGATAACCCAATTGAGCAATATACACACAAAACCAAACCATTATGAGACATATAGGAAGGAGTGAAAAGTAAATAATAGAAAATAAAGAGTAAAAGAACACAGTGCTTACACAGCTGCGCTGGGTAGAAGGGCAGCCTTCTCAGATCCCTCTGGCTCGAGCAGGCTTCCCATGGTGCTGTGTGGCAGAGGAGGGGGAGCGGGCTCCTGTGACACCAGTGTTTATGTGGTTACGGTATGTACACATGTGCCTGTGTTGGAGGGGTTAGGTCGTTTACTGGCAGTTCCCTTAGAACCCAGCACTCCACCACAGCCCCTACCAGTTCTGCAGGTCCAGCGCATCCCCAAGGATGCTCTTACTTTCTGCCCTGAAGCAATGTTTCACTAAGTTGCCTATCCAGCCTGGCCTTGAACTTAGTCTGTAGCTCGGGCAAACCTCGAATTTCACGTTTCCCTGACTCTACTTCCAGAGCCGCATGGTGAGAACAAATTACCAGTGAAGGCCAAGGGCAGGGGACTGGTACTCTACAAGAATTCCTATAAAACCACAGCATGCAAGCCAGTATTGGCCAAAGAACGGGGAAGTGGACCACTGGGGCAGAATAGAGAAGCCTGTGGTGAGCCAGCTGCCCTCTGGCAAAGAAGATAGTCTGTTACAGATGCAAAAACAAAAGTTAAAAAAAAGTCCTGGAATCTAATCCAATACAAAAATTCATCCCAGTGTTTGGTATTTTGTCTCCTGTAGCTAAGGTTGGTCTCTAATTCATTGTATATCTGAGAAGGCTCTTGAATTCATGATTCTTCTGCCTCTACCTCCTAATGCTAGTATTACAGGGTTGGTATCATAATTGGCCTTGATAATGGATCTCTATTGTAAGCACTCTTCAGTGTTTATTTTTCCTTCAAATAGGGCAATCTATTGGAGGCCCAGACAATCTAACCTTTAGATCAGCAGCTACTAGATCCTTACATCTGGCTGCCTGAGTGAGAATCTGTCACCTAATGATCTTTCCACTCTTGGTGACCAACTGGACTGTTATCACAGCATCCAAGGTGCTTGGAATATTCGACAGACACAGGGAAAAACTATGTTTCCCTGCAATTAGGATGTTGAAGCCAGACTCCAGAATACCTTGCTCCAGCAGCGACTGCTCCAGGCAATGCACACTGGCCTTGGTAGACTCCACCAAAAGTAAGACAAACCACGCTAATTTTAGATGCTCACTCTGGAATGTTACTCTTTCATGAGGCAGGAGAACAATTCAGGAAAAAACAAAAAAACAAAAAAAACAAAAAAAAATGCTTGTGGTAGTTCTCTCCCTCCCTCCCTCCCTCCCTCCCTCCCTCCCTCCCTCCCTCCCTCCCTCCCTCCCTCTCTCTCTCTCTCTCTCTCTCTCTCTCTCTCTCTCTCTCTCTCTCTCTCTCTCTGTGTATGTGTGTGTGTGTGTGTGTAAGGCTCATGAGTGGTGGAACTTGAAGCCACGCCCATGCGTGGTTGTGATTGGTCAGATTTTAATCTTATGTTTTTCCTGACTATATAAGCAAGTTGCTTGGGGATCATCTACAAGGCTTCTCTCCTGCCCCTTAATCCCCACTGCACCCATAAAAACTTCTCCCTGATTTTTTTTTTTTTTTTTTAGTAACAGAGGTCTTTATCATGGGTTGTAGAGAAACACGCAGCAGCACTAAAAATGTAGCTGAGCGGTTCGAGGGAGTCACCAGGAACTGAACACCCTGATATTCAAAGTGTACGTAGAAACACTAGGAGGTGGCTAAGAGCTCAGAGAGCAATAGGGGAGAGTCTACTAGAAGTCCAAACTGTGAAAGACAGCAGTAATAATACTTGGAATACAAGAGACCTCAGACAAGTGGAAACTACCGGCAATGCCCTGAAGATTCAGAGGTGGGCTGGGCGTGGTCTCAGTCCTCGGTAACCGCAGCTTTTGAGACACAGGCAGAAAGATCAGAGTTCCATATCAGCATAAGTTTTATATTAAGATTCTATCCAAAAAAAAAAAAAACAGACAGACAGAGCTTAGTGGATGAAGTGCTCAGTGCACAAGCATAAGGAGACCCAACTTCAGATCTTGGGGGTTGGGCATGCCGGAGCAGAAAAGCAGAGACAGGAAGATGTTCAGAACTCCTTGGTCAATGGTTCTAGCAGAAATGCCAAGTTCTACGTTTCAGAAAGAGCAACCCTGCCTCAATAACAAGGTAGAGTGTGACAGAGGAAGATACCAGACACCAGCCTCTTGCTTTCGCATGCCCAGGCACAGGTGTAGGCAGGCAGGCAGGCAGGCAGGCAGGTGTGAGCACACACATGTACACACACACACACACACACACACACACACACACACACTGGCTAAAGATAGTGGGACTGAGAGCTTCGAGATGTTCCAGAAAACCAACCAGAGTTAAAGAGCTGCAGATCAAGAGACAACACTGGATGCTGGCCCTCTAGGCCCCGTGCAATAAGTCTCTGGCTTTGAAAATTTGTAACCCTAAGTCTCTAGCTCTCCAACCATATCTCTGGATTTAGGAGCATAGTTTGATATTTTCCAGAACTGAGGGCTACCAGAACAATGGGAGGCTGCCATTCTCCTGTCCATAATTTCTTTCCACATAGAACCACAGAACTCCAGCCAGCTAGCGAGCTGTTCCTGACGCTGCAAGCTCTGCCATATTAAGCTCAAACTTTCCAAGGAACATCTTTTGCTTTGCTTACTGATGGCCAAATATAAATTGTATTGATTGCGGGACTTGGGACTTTGCCAAGTGAACACTTCTGGGATTGTAATCACCCTGCATGGAATGTGCAGTGTTTCCAACCAGCAGAGACTCAGAACAAAACTCTCAACTTCTTCAGATGATGTATACCTCATCAACACAAAACCCTTATGAACTACGTGGTCAGTGCTTCTACAGAGACCCACAAATTATGCAGGAATATGTTTGAATTTCCCCAAATATGCAAATTATGTATGCATCCCTAAGGCATGCCTGAACAATCTTGCTATTGACCTGAGAAGGGACACTGTAGGTTGAAACATGAAGAGCAGAATATGAAACTAATCCTTTTAGCTTCCTTGGGTAAGCTCTTGTCCATATTTGATGCTGCTGCCTTCTTTTTTACTTACTCAGCACATAGCTACAGGGGTAAGCAAAGGATACCTTTTCATCTGTGTGGGTCTGGAGGCACAGTTGTCTGTGCTAAGTTCAGAGCCCTCTGCCAATCCCATAGGCCTCAGCTCTGCAGAACAGATATAGGCTTCAGTTTGCTGCATAAACTCTCTGCGGTGATGCTGATCACTCTCATCTCAGCAACTGATCATAAAGGGGATCTGATACAGCCTTGTCTCCTGAAGTGGGCTCTGGGCTTATGTCTGAAAAACCACATCTAACTGAATGACAGACTGTCTAGTGGAGAGACTTGAGCCTCTGACTGTTTGAAGGAGATGTTTTTAATCTTGTGATAAAGCCAGCCAGTCCATACGTCTCTGTGCACGACGGCAGCATGGGGGATATGTTATGATAAAAATCCCAATTATGCCGTTACCATCTGTTGATAGCATGTGCTTGTGGACACGTTGCCAGGAAATACTGAGAACAAAGGAGGAGAGGCCCTCATTCCAGAGACGCAGATCTCGGCTCCCACTGGGGTTCACCGGTTTAGTTACAGATGTGTTGGGGTTCTCGGGGACTCGGGGACCAGCCCCATACAGGCTGAGGCCTTGGAGAGGAAAAGACTCACTGAGGCACGTTTAAAAAAATGGACCCAGTGGAAAGCAATGTTTCTATTCACAAAGCAATGATAATAAAATCAAAATGTGTAGGGAGGAGAGAAAGAGAGAGAGAGAGAGAGAGAGAGAGAGAGAGAGAGAGAGAGAGAGAGAGAGAGAGAGAGAGAGAGAGAGAGAGGATTCAGTTAGCTTCCAGTATGTATGAGATGGGAGACTGACTTACTATGAAGTTGTTTTTTAAATGCCAAGCTTTCACAAGACTGGTGGTGGTGTATCTGCAATCTCAGTACTTAGGAAGAAGCAGAGATAAGAGGATCAAGAGTTCGAGGCCAGCCTGGAATACCTACAAACAAACGAGCAAAACCCTAACAAACAAAACAAAAAATCCCCTTAAAGAAAAAGCATACGGCTGGGTCTGGTGTGTAGGCTGTGCTACCGCAGCTCAGTCTGGAAGTGTGTGAGCGATGTGGGTGGGCTGGAGAAGTTGGTGCTCTTCCCCTCAGGCCATCAAAAAAATATTTGAAAACATAAATATAATGGTTGCCTTCTATTCTGTCATATATTTTATATGGAAAAGATTTGGGGGCTCTATATATTCACTAATCTTTTTGTCTGTTTTTGAGACAGGGTGTTGTTACTGTGTAGTTCTGGCTGGTCTGTAACTCGCAATGTAGACCAGGCTGGCCTCAAACTCAGAGCTCCACCCAACTTTGCCTTCTGAGTGCTGGGATTAAATAAAGCCATATGACAACATACTTGACATGGATGATCTCCTCCTCGCCTCTTTTAATAAAAAATAGATTCTCTGCTCAGACAGTGTATCCTGACTAACCTTCTCGCTCACTCTGCTCCTCCCAGTCCCACCCCATCTGCCCTCCCCTCCAGACCCACCCCCTTTCTGTCTCTCATTAGAAAAGAACGGGCTTCTAAGAGGTAACGAACAAACATGACAATATAGACTATAATAAGATGGCGCAAAAACTATCATATTGAAGTTGAACATGGCAACCCAGCAGGAAGAAAAGAGTCCCAAGAGCAGGTGTAAGAGTCAGAGACCCACTTGCTCAATACAAATACTAAGCAAATAGCATTTTTTATAGGTAATAGTAAACTAATATAATATATAGGCCGAGGACCCGATGCAGACCCATGTAGGCCCTATGCTTGCTGCTTCAGTTTCTGTGAGTTCACATGTGCCTTGCTTAGTTGATACAGAGGGTCTTGTTCTCCTGGCATCCTCCATCTCTTCTGTTCCTTAGGTGCTGCATGAAAAACCTTTTTCCAACCCTTTACCTTGAGGTAATGCCTGTTCTTAATGTTGAAGTGTGTTTCTTTGATGCAGCAGAAGGATGGATCCTGTTTTCATATCCATTCTGTTAGTCTGTCTTTTTAATTAGGGAATTGAGGCCATTTATATTGAGATATATCAATAACAAATGATTATTGATTTCTGTTATTTTGTTGGTGGTGATGGTGGCAGTGGCAGTGTGTGTGTGTGTGTGTGTGTGTGTGTGTGTGTGTGTGTGCATGCGCTTCCCTTCTTTTGATTTTGTTGGTATGAAATTTTTTTTTGGTTTTTCGAGACAGGGTTTCCCTGTAGTTTCTAGAGCCTGTCCTGGAACTAGCTCTTGTAGACCAGGCTGGCCTCGAACTCAGAGATCCGCCTGCCTCTGCCTCCCAAGTGCTGGGACTAAAGGCGTGCGCCACCACCGCCGGCTTGGTATGAAATTATTTATCCCCTGTATGTAGTTAACCTTCTCAGGTTGGAGTTTTCCTTCTAACCCCTTCTGTAGGTCTGGATTTGTAGATAAATCGTGTTTGTTTGTTTCTGTTTTAGATATTTTATTTTATTTTATGTGCATTGGTGTTTTGCTATGGGTGTCAGGACCCCTGAAACTGGAGTTACAGACAGGTGTAAGCTGCCATGTGGATGCTGGGAATTGATCCCAGATCCTCTAAGAGCTCTTAACTGCTGAGCTATCTCTCCAGCCCCATGAGAGACAATATTCAAATTAGCCTATTTTCTTCATCTAGAGTGGCAGAAATTTTGCTGGGTATAATATCTGGGCTGGTATCTGTTGGTCTCTTAGAGTCTGCAGCACATCTGCCTAGCACTTCTGGCTTTTAGAGTCTTCATTGAGAAATCAGTGTAATTCTTTCTAACAGGCCTGTCTTTATATGTTACTTGTTCTTGTTCCTTTGCACCTTTTAATATTCTTTTTTGTTGTTGTTTTGTATGGTTACTTTGATTATTATGTGCCAAGGGGAGTTTCCTTTTTGGTCCTATCTGTCTGTTTCTGCTACCTTTATAGGCATCCCCTTCTTTTGGTTAGGAAATTTTTCTTCTATGATTTTGTTGAATACGTTTTCTGGACCTTTGAGTTGGGTTTCTTCTCCTTCCTCTCTATACCTTTTATTCTTAGGTTTGATCTTTTCATAGTGTTCCAGATTTCCTTGATGTTTTGTGTCAGGAGTTTTTTAAATGTAACATTTTCTTTGACATATGTATTCATTTCTTCTATAATATCTTCAATTCCTGGGATTCTCTCTTCCATCTCTTGTATTCTATTGGGGAAGGTTTGTCTCTGTAGTTTCTGTTCAAATTCTTGAATTTTTCAATTTCAGAATTCCCTCAGTTTAGGTTTTCTTTATTGCTTCTATTTCCATTTTCAGATCAATCATGAGCAATTTTATTTGTTTCCCCTAACTGTTTTTTTTTCTTGGCTTTCTTAAAGGGGTGTATTCATTTCCTCCAGTTGTTATATTTTCCTTGATTTCTTTAAAGGGTCTATTCATTTCTTCTTTAAAGACCTCTATCATCTTCATATAGTTGGTTTTAAGGTCTTTTTTCTTTTGTGGCCGCTGTGTTGGAATTTTTAGGGCCTGCTATGGTAGGATAGCTGGGTTTTAGTGGAGATATATTGCCCTGGCTTTTGTTGATTGTATTTTGATGATGGCATCTTGAAATCTGGATTTGGGATGATTATAGAGCTAGGTATTGGTTTCTGGGTTTGTCGTTGTTGGATGGGTGTTTTCTTCCTTGGTTTCTGTTTCCTCCCTGGATTGTCAGTAAGTGTGATGGCTGCGAGTTGTCTAGATGGTAAACTGACACCACTTATGTATATGGTGTGCTCTCCTGATGTCTTCTAACTCTAGTGTCTCCTGTCCTCTAAGGGAGGGGAACAACCACTGTCCTGTGCTTTATGCTCTGATGCCAGATGGTCTGTCATAACTATCAGACTCTTATTCCAACATGAAAGAAGCTACAGATTATGAGTCACCAAGTAAGAAGTGCTGTATCCAAAAAGCTTTATTTATGATATGGAAATGTATATAAATTTATATATGGACTATATATTTTCACATGTAAATTATTAGTCTTTTACCCCTCTCCCTTATTTAAAAATGCTCATAGGTCATCAAGGTGGGTGAACCAGAATCTCCAATACCCAAGTTGCAGAAGGCACATCTGATTTATGCTGGATTGCTGACACATGTCTGTAATCCCAGCATGCTAGAACCTAAGTGGATCCCAAGTCTGAGGCCCAAATCAGGTATAGAGCAAGTTGCAGGCCTTTGCTACAAAGTGAAATTGTATCTCAATGGGAAAAAAAATCAAACAGTTCTCACTTAGGGTCACAATGGTTTTGAGAAATTAATAAAATATAGAAAGTGTTTGTGGTGAATGCAAGAGCCAGTTATATTATGAAGATTGTTATCATTTTATGTCATGGTTTAAAAATAATTTTATCATTTTCAATTGTCATGAAGTTTTCCAAGACTCATAAAAGTTTAGATTACAAAATTACCAAGATGCCAAAAATTCAGGAGCTAAAAGATTCAGGAGTTAAAAGAACAAACTAATTTGAGGTAATTTTTTTAATAAATAGATAGATAAAACAAAAACAAAAAAAAACCTGGTCTTTACTAAAAGATTAAATAAAAAAACAGGAATCAACTTTTTAACAAATATTTTTCAATTTACTTTTGTAACCACTAAGTAATTAATAATGTATTTGTATATATAAGGTGCTAGACAAATCTGAGTTATTGCTCTTCATAAGATAGCATAACATATACATCAACAAAAAGGGTTATTTGGAATTGTAAATCCAGCATGACCTGAAGTCTTTGGAGTTTTGTTAGTGGATAGTTTCACGTGGTAAGTTTCTAAAATAAGACAGCAACTGGATAAAAGGATCAAGGCGTGAATCAAAGCATGAACAACTGCAGATAAACGAGATTCCTGAGTAATAAATCTTGAATCTCACCGTTTGATCACCCTTATCAGGAAGAAGCCTGAGAAAATAGAAGCCCTCTGCATCCTGCCCAGAAGGTCAAGGACTCACTTGTTGTCCTCAGCTTCGCATTCTGGCGACGGGGACCCCGCGCCGAGAATGCAAAGAATGGTGTTCGGGTCTCGACGAAGTCCCCCGCTGAGGGGCTGCATTTCCACTGGAACACAGCAAGGCAGCATGCAGAGGTTTCAGAATTACACACTCTGATGCTGTTCAGATGTTGGAGAGAATCTTTGTTGATGTGGGCGGACTGCCCCACATTCCATTAGGTGAGAAAAACTTTACACAAAGTTGCAAGCAAAATGTGGCACAATTTTTAATCAAGCAACATAAGAGAAATACACATGGAAAAAATAGCAAAAGGCCTTGCCAAGCATAATGGATGCTGCCTCTGTGTAGCAAGATTTAAGTTGACTTATTGACCTGTTTCCTTTGACTTTTTCTTTGTTTTCCAAGTTTGCTGCTGAATGTGTTAATTTTAAAATAGAAACATTATTTTTAGACACGGCTGGGTCAGGAAGAGGTTGCTGATAATAAAGTGATATTAAGTAAATAAAATATAAAGTATTTTACAATACTTGCCAAACAAATCAATGTCCTATCTAAGTGCATTATAACTTGGTTTGATCACAAGATGTTATCTTAATGTTTTAATCTTCCATATGTTGCTCAGTTAGGAGGTGTTATGTGTATTTTATTGTTATTAGTTACTGCTACACTCCAAACAAATCAAAACTTGTGAAGAAAGATGCCTATGAAATTGCATATTCACAGGCAGTGAACACAGTGAAAGTAATCCCAAGGTGTGAACTGCAAAGCTTGCTGAATTAGACTTGTAACAACTCGTAGCCCAATGAATTATTACTATTAAGCTTGCATGATTGCCACTATTGATAAAACAGCCATCTTTTCCTTACACATTTTCTGTTCTAGCCTCTGACACCTGTCTGTCGTTCTGCAAGCTCGCTAACAATGTGTGGGCCCTGGAGCATCGCCATTGTGCCTGCTTCCGTTTCCAGAAGCTACCACTTTGTCCAGTTACTAAAAATAGGAACAGCTTTGGGCTTAATCCACTGCTCCCTAACTTGATGGAAAAGAATGATTTTGTATCTGATCAGATGTGTTTGCCCATTTAGGAATATCAATTATTCTCAGACAACATTCTTCCAACTTTTTTGGCTTGGTGTGGGTTGACTCTTCCGTGCAGCCTTACCTGAAGGGCTGGTTACTCATCACCTGACCTGATTGTTGAAGGTACTTGACAAGTCATGTGTTATCATTACAGAGTTGGGTTCTCTGAAAGATGAGAACTTGATTTGTAAATTCCAATCTTGTGAATCTTCAAGAATAGGGACCTACCCCAGCATAATCTTACACCTGTAATCCCAGAACTCAAGATGCTGAGGCAGAAGGCTCACCCAGGACTCAAGATCAGTTTAGGCTGCATAGTAAGTTCCATACTGACCTGGACAACTGTGTGTGGCCCTGTCTCAAAACAACTGCACTCAGGAAAGCCAAGCCTGTTCCCTGTCTGGGCAGCACAGTTGAGCTGGCCCTGTTGGCAGAGGTGTGGGTGAGCCAGACACATGTTGTGAGCATGGGAGAGTTGTCACCACTATTCATCGGTCATGTGCTGGCTTAGGTGGGAAAGAGATGCCCCACCCCCACACATCAACACCTGAGGCAGGTGGAAGAGCTGGCCCCTGAGGTCATACGCGTGGGAGAGCTGTCCTTGACCCTCAGCTGCTGAAGCTCTCATGAGAGTGGCCCCTGTACCACACTTGGAAAACACAGTAGAGCTGGCCCTGAGGGCAGGAAGGCAGGAGAACTGTGGGGGCATTTCAACTGCATTTTAATAAATAAAACTTGTGTGAAGATCAGAAAGTAAAGCTTTCATTCTATTTAGAGCATCTTCTATGAAGGAAATGTAGAAAAACACCAATATACCAACTTTTGTTTTTGTTTTTGTTTGGTTTTTCGACACAGGGTTTCTCTGTGTAGCTCTGGCTCTCTTGACCAGGCTTGCCTCAAACTCAGAGATCCATCTGCCTCTGCCTCCCAAGGGCTGGGATTAAAGGCGTGCGCCACCACTTCCCGGTCCAATATACCAACTTTTTAGCAACTCATGCATTTGACATTTTACGTAAGAACTCTTTGTCTGGCCCAAGGTCATGAAGACTTTTTTATTACATCTAAAAGTTGCATACTTTTATTTTATTCTATTTTTAGTATTGCTCTGTGACTCATTTTATATTGTAACTTTTCTTAGGATTTTTAAAGAGAGGTTACTCATTAATTGAATCAAGATGCCCATTTTGTCCCTGGTATATAAGCTTAGCACTATGAGATTTTTTTTTATCAGAGGTGTATCCAGTATTTCATGTTCTTTAATCAGTCAACAAATATTTATTAGCGTATTATTTCACCTTCACCACTGCTTTCTGTGTATCTGGAAAGTCCTTGTTGGATATCCTGCTCCCCTAGGTCACATGTGTGGCTTCCATTATCATCACCAGTTAGCCCATGAATAGTTTTCATTAGCAACCTACTGACAGACAGACCAACCATCAAGGAGCCAAGAGTTCAAAGGACTAACTATTTTCTACCTTCTTTCATGAGACTTCCAGTTTTTCCCCTTTCAAAAAATAATTTCAGGCTAGTATGATGGCTCATGCCTGCAATCTCCAGCACTCAGGAGGCTGAGCCAGAAGAACTTCTATGAGCCTGAGGCCATCATGGACTACACAGTAAGTTCAAGCCTGGGCTACACCGCGGAAACCCTTTCTCAAAACACAAGTTTGTTTTCTCTGACCAGCAAAGGAAAGAATAAGATGAAAGTAATATGTCAGATCCTTTAAGCTGACAATATACTGGTCAGCATCCCCCTCTGGTCTTCAGAGATATTAGAGTTCTACATAGAGCTACAAAGACCATAAAGGTCACCTTGCTTTTATCCAATCACTTAATCGAGTCAACAAGTATTATTACGGAGCAGCTCCTGTGAGCCAAGTGCTCAGTACAAGTCAATGAGAAAGAAGAACGTCCTGCCAAGGGGAGGCTCCTGGTCTGAGATTATTCCAGTGTGGAGGCTGAAATCAGGATCTCAGATTTCCATCTCCTGTTGGCATGCCCCACCCTGCAAGGTCCTAGCATCCTGGTCTCCTCCCTCGGTGCAACAGTGTTTGTTCTCATGAACAACAGCATGTGACAGTCTTTGGTTTGAGGGAGACTGCAAACCAAGGATTAGAAGATTATACACATACACACACACACACACACACAGAGAGAGAGAGAGAGAGAGAGAGAGAGAGAGAGAGAGAGAGAGAGAGAGAGACTATTGGGATATGAAGTAGAATAGCTTTGGATAGGTTTGGAGGATAAGTATTGTTTGGAGAATTTTAAGAAGATAGACTAACTGGTATGGTAGCTCACACCTGGATCACAGTACTCAGGAGACAGATGCAGAAGGATTTCCATGAGTTCAAGGCCAAACTCGGCTACATTGCCTGATTTCCAGGCTAGTCTAGGCTCGAGTGTAAGACTTTGTCTGAAACAGTAACAACAAAGAGGCCATTATCAATGGAGTTTTGAGAGGAGGTCTACAGTGTTGAGGAGGTACATGATGAAGAGGATGCATTCCAAATATAAAACTAAAAGAACAAAAACACAGTTTCAAACATTATGTATCAGCTACTTTTAAGCAACCACTCTGAATGCGTCCTTCTTTAAAAAGGCAATTTGGGGAATTTTCCAATTAACTGATAACTATTGAAAATTGCCCAGAGTTTGAGTTTATATCTCTTCTCATTGTGTCAGGATAGAAATCTTCTCCCTTTTAGGACAGTCCAGAGCACCACAGCAGTGCACCATGGGTACTGAGATAGCCCTGTAAAGCAACCACCACCCATCATGGCATATATTGTATAAGCTGTTTGAGTGGGGATGAAGGGGAGACGTCTGTTCTTGGGCTACAAAGATAAAGGTTGGAACTCGGAAATGGGTCTACTCCAGAGTCTGTAGATGGAGCAAGACGGTCTTCAAAAAGCTTATCTGGACTCTTGAGGATGGCACTGAAGAGATGGCCCAGTGAAACCTCTAAGTTCTTTGGTAGAAATGGAAAAATTTGAAATATCAAGCATTTAGCAAGTCCTAAACTGGAGCCAGAAGAGAGAGTTGTGCCCATAATCCCAGAAAGTATAATGACCACAAATTCCAGGTTAGCCTGGTATAGCAAGACCAGGTCTCAAAATAACAACAACAAAAAAAACAAAAAATAAGAGAAGTGGTTGTTCAAAAATAACTTAATATTCACAGTACCAGTATTCATTAAGGAAAAAAAAAACCCTGAAATGCCTGTCAAATAATGAAAGCATCATATATATATTTTGAATATATATATATATATATATATATATATATATATATATATATATATTCAAAATGTAAAACATGATTTTGGTCCCAAGAAGCAGTTGTGATATATGCTGCTACATGGATGAACCTTGGAAACAAGCTAAGTGGAAGATACAGATACAAAAGGCTGTATGTTGTGCAATCCCATTCACACACCAAGTCTAGAACATGCACATGCGCAGAGGTAAGCAGTTCTGTCTCATAGTCGCACCCCAGCCACCATGCCCTGCTTCTCCACGGACACCTAAACCACAGACCCCAGGGAACACGCCACTCTTCTGAAACCAGGAACCTTTTTTTCTTTACATTGATCTTTTCAGGTGGTTCGTCACCATGGAGACAAAGATGCATTCCTGTCGTTAAGGACAGTGTGTCTACATCTGTGAAAGATAACCCTCGCTTTACCACCAGCGCCACTTGAAAGGCGTTTGTACTTCTGATGCTGGTTTGCAGTCTGGCGTTCGACAAAAGCTCCTTAGAACGCATTGGAAGAGATACACAGGACCGCTCTCCCAGGTCCACCAGTCTTGGTTTATAAGAGAACATTTCTGTCTGTCATCCCTTTCCGTTTCCATCCTCGCAGAGCTCTCAGCGACGCCACCTGCCTAACGGGATACACAGAATTCCGATAGACATCCAGCTTCCTGGCAGGAGTGAGGTCAATTTCGCTCCGTGCCTTGAGCACTAGAGTTAGCAAACACACCCCTCGCAGTACGTGCCCCACCGCTGCAGCCAATGTGCCTACAAATGAGAAAGGTGTCAGGGCTTGTAGGAGAGGGCAGAGGGCTGCGTTTGGAGGCAGGGACTAGAGCGCATCCGTATCTGTAGACAAGAGCATTTCCTCCGCACACTGTACGGATCTCACCTACCAGCCCCATCTTGGATTTAAAAGCTGAACAAAAGGCATGTGAGTAATTGGACTCCAATTGACCAAGTCTGCATCTGCATTTCTCCCATTATTAAGGCAAATCATTGAGAATTAAATCAGATGTTGCATACAACTCAGTGTTCTGTAAATGCACTGTTGTAATCGCTGTGTCTGTCCATCGACCACATCACACCCTACTTAAATTTAGATATTTTTGTGCAAATTAAATTTTCTTCGGAGGAGGCAAATTCCTAAGAGTTATAAGGTGGACTGAAAAATAGATTATTTTTATTATAAAAGAAACAGCCATATGTCATCGGGGTGTATTTACGCATTTCTATTTTGCATATTTGGAGCCAGAGGCTCACTCCATAGTCCTGGCTGCCCTGGAATTCACCACGTAAACTTGACTGGTCTTGAACTTATGGGGAAACTCCTGACCCGCCTTTCAGGTACTGGGATTAGATACAGGTGTGTGCCACCATGGTCAGGATCCTATGGGTTTTGAAAGACAAACATATACTACTTATCGAGAACTTATTATGCCTCAATCATAGCAGCCACTCAACAAGTGATGTTTCAATGAACAATAGAATGAATGAGGAGTCTCCTGGATTTCCACCATTGCAAAGTTAACTGCGGCTAACTCTGTGGTACTTAACTTCCAGTCTTTCTCCACGCGTATTTCAAGTGTATTTTATAAGCTGCTGTGTTCCCTTCACAAGGTGTCACGAACGCTTTCCAAATCACTAGCCAGCTGCAGGACACGCTCCTTAGCTAGCTCAGCTCTAACTGCATCTCTGATGCTGACCCACGGGCCTGTCAGAGCGGGGAGGAAGCAGTCCAGACTGAACTGTTACTACCCTATATTAGCACCTCTTTGTTTCTCCCCAAAATGCTTAGCTGAGAGAGGTAAATGCTAGCCCCTGCCTGAGGGACTGCTGCCATCAGGCTGTGGACACTGGGCAGAACAGAAGGCTGTGTGGTCTTTGCCCATTGACTTCTACCTGCCCTGTGACTCCATTCCCCCTCCCCAGAAGTCTCTTCAAACCCCTGGTTATGAGGAGAGCTGGCAGCAACTCAGTTGGGCTTCTGCCAAATATTAGGGAAGAAAAGCCCGTCTCATACTGTCCCTTATCTCTGGGGCTGAGCCCCATGGATAAATACTGGTTTCCTTCCTGTGTGGAAGTCAAGAACTACATATTCACAGTTTCAATGAACGCTGATTGAGGGAAAGCAGCTCTTTCTTGGGAGCACTTATATCTGCCTGGAGGATTTTAAAGAGGTTTCAAGACTACGTTACGACTATGCTAAGGAGCAAGCTGGGTTCAGTCTTCCTTAGGTTTACAGTTCAATGAGACCCTCCGTGAATGGGGAAGGTGGAACTCAGAGGCACCCTTTAACAGCTGGAAACAGGTTATCTCCATAGATAAAACTGCCAGAGTATAACTACAATAGATATAATGAGTAGATTAAGGTTTAGGGCTTCCTTGTGTTTAAGAATACAGTGTTGTAATTCATGAGGGTATTTCAAAAGTTTTCTTCTACTGTTTCGTTGCTGTGGGCTAGTTCCTTGACTTTTTTATTACTTGTATCCTCAACTGTATAACAAAAACAAAAAGAGGGCTGGAATGATGACCCAGTGGCTAAGAGCACTTTGCTTTGCTTCCAGAGAACCCATGTTCTATTCCAAGCCCTGACATGGCAGCCCATAGACATCTATATAACTCCAGTCCTAGGACATTGGACACCCTCTTCTGGTTTCCATGGGCACCAGGCAACCATGCGGTGCCCACGCAGGCAAAACATTCATACATACAAAATAAAATAAAAAATATTTTTACAATTAAAAAATAAAATAAAAAGGACAGTACTCTAAGTCAAGTTTATATGCATGTAAAAGTGGATGGTGTCCAGACGGAACCTTGAGGTGTGCAGCATTCCGCGTGGTGCCCAGTTCCCAGGACTTTCATGAGTGTTAACTGTTTGACTGTCATTAACACTGAGTTTCTTGTCTTGTGTGATGGTAAATAATGGATGTCTTATCGGGATATCACATTTGACCTCGGGTTCTATATCTTGTAAATAAAAGCAGCACACAGACTACACTCGGTCAAGCAGTCGCTCTCATAGGCACAGTTACCGTCAATCCCTCTTACAGACACACACAGCATACACTAAACAGTCACCCCCACAGACACCGTGTAACTACTGTCTTCCAGATTTTAGTAGTCTAAGTAAAAGAAAAGGAAATGTGTTTCTGTCATGGGAAGTCCTTTTGTTCCAAAAGAAAGAAAAGGATGCTCATACGTGACAGTCAGCACACCCACCAACCCCAGCATTTAGAGATTAAGGCAGGAAAATTGTGGGTTCAAGGACACCTCGGACTCATATAAAAATCTATCTTTGAGACAGAAGAAAAGGCAGGCAAGCAATCAGGAAGGAAAGAAGGAAGAAATGAAGGAAGAAGGAGTGAGGAAGGGAGGGATAGAGGAGAAAAGAGAGGAGAAGAAAGAAAAGGAAGAACTGAGGGAGTTGGTGAGATTTGATGACGTTATCCGTAAAGTGACCCAGTAAGAAATTTAACAAACAATTTGGTGGAGTAAGGGTTTTTAAAGCAGTCCTTAGGATTCTCTGGATTTCCTTGGTGTCTGTTGCTATGCCCTCCCGTTCTTGCTTCTGATTTTATTAATTTGGATATGCTCTCTGTGTCTTTTAGTTTAGATAAGGGTTTGTCTCTTGCTGATCTTCTCAAAGAACCAATGCTTTGTTTCACTGATTCTTTGCATTGTTCTTTTTGTTTCTATATTTTTATTTCAACCCTCAATTTGGTAATTTCTTGCTGTCTACTCCTCTTGGGTGTGCCTACTTCTTTTAGCTCTAGAGTTTTCAGGTGTGCTGCTAAGGGCCGACATGTCTCTGCACCTGGGCCTCGGTGTGTGCGTTAGCTTAGTGTTTTTATGGGACTCCTAACAGGGGGAGCAGTGTGTCTGACTCTTTTACCTGCTCTTGGGGCTCTTCCTCCTGTTGGTTTGCCTGGTCCAGCCTCAATATGAGGGCTTTTGCTTTGTCTTATTGACGCTGTTTTGTCCTGTCTGGCTGTCCTCCCTTGGAGGTCTGCTCTTTTCCTGAAGAGGAAATAGAGGGGGAGAGAATCTGGGGAAGATGTGAGGTGGGGGGAGCTGGGAGGAGTGAAGGGAGGGAAAACTGCAGTCCCAATGTATTGTATGAGAAAAGAATCTATTTTCAATTTTTTAAAAAATTGACAAACGTTTTAAATTTTTCTTTTCTATCGTAGGTTTATCACAATACAATATGTTTGCTCTGTTACATTTGGATATAAACAGACTTTCAGGTGAGAGAGAGGGACAGAAAAGGCTTCTGTAACAACCACTACCACCACCCCAACCCACCCCAACAAAAAACAACAGCCTGGACAGGAAACCCTCAAAGATAACTGCGATTGGGATGAAGTGGCACGACTGACGGCTTCCGGTGAGGTAGCTCTCCACGACTGATAGCTTCCGGTGAGGTAGCTCTCCACGACTGATAGCTTCCGGTGAGGGGCCAGATGGGGAAGGATTCAGTTTGCCTTAAGCGGCTGGCCACCACAAGTTTGACTGTGTTCCAGCGAGTATATGGGCAACACAAATTGAACTCTGTTTTTTTTTCTTTTTCTTCTTCCTTTTTTAAGGGGAGGACCTGCGAGGACTGGGAAGTGAATGTGCTTGGGATTCAAGATGTGACATTCCCAAACAGTCATAAAAATATTATGAGAAAATGTATTTCTATAGCCCGGGAGGGGGGAAGAAATTTAACAAACAAGATGGGTGATTCTGAAGCTTAAATAAAACTTGGAAACCACAGTAGGTCCTCTTCACTAGCCCTATTCCCCATCACACAAGCACACACACACACAAAAAAAAAAACCCTGCCGGGCGGTGGTGGCACACGCCTTTAATCCCAGCACTCGGGAGGCAGAGGCAGGCGGATCTCTGTGAGTTCGAGACCAGCCTGGTCTACAAGAGCTAGTTCCAGGACAGGCTCCAAAGCCACAGAGAAACCCTGTCTCGAAAAACAAAAAAAACAAACAAACAAACAAACAAAAAACCCTGCATGCACACACACATGCGTGCGCACACACATGCATGCACACACGACACACATGCACATACACACAAAACCGCATGCACAAACACATGCATGCATACATGCACGCACACACGTGTGAGCGTGCACATACACGCACACACACACATATACGCGCACGCACACACACCCCTCACCACTAAACAGAGAACAGCAGTAGGTACCCCAAAGCTGTACCTACCTCGTATGATCTGGGAATGGTAACTACTGGCCAGTACCACCTTACTGGTTCTCATTCCATCTGAGACCTTCATAGACTCAGCTGCCAGGCCAGGCTGGATACAGTGTCATTGTGACTTGGCTTACTTTACTTACCTTCAGGTAAGTAAAACCAAACTCTCTTGGAATGGCATCCTTGCAGACACTAAGGCCTGAACACTGTCCATTCTCACTGATCTTTAAGTCCCTTCTTAGTGGACCACAAATCATAAAGGACCAAGTTTCAAAAAAGTTGGGGCTGTGCTAAATTTACCACACAGCCTCTGGTGGGGGGGGGGGGGGTTCCTGGATTCCATCCCTAGAGCCTAAAAAATAAATACTGATCATTACTTTTTTCAACACCCATGTCAGTCAGGAATTATTTAGTGAAATCTTAGGATCCCTAATAAAGAGTCTCTCATCTTCCAAACTCTACTTCCTTGCCACCATCAGAAAAAGGAAAGAACAAAAAAGCTGCTTTCACAAACTCACATGAGCTGATCATGTAGTTGTCCCTCAAGGAGGGTGTCAATGCCCTGGAAACATCAGGTAATCTCGCCTTCTCTTCAAGTCCAGCTTTGTCCTCCTCCTCCCCACCCCCGCTTCATTCCCCCTTCCCAGCCTAAGCCTCTCCATGTTATTTAGGTCTGTGAGATTCAGCCATCCGAACAATGTTGTTAGATCCTTGCCCAGCATGTCAACCCCTTCACTCTAAGTTCACTGTTTTTCGCTATAACTGTTCACTGTTGACTGATTTTTACAGATTACAGATATTCCTGGTTCAAAGAAATGACATACACTGGTAATATGTGTCAAATCAGACAGAAATAACCCACAACTTACATGTCTCAGTGTTGGAACTGCAACTCATTAAAGATGACACATTCTGTTTAGCATGTATTATACAATAATAATAATAATAATAATAATAATAATATCTGCCTGAAAGTATCTCAGTTAGGACTTGATTAAAAGTACTTAGCAGCAGAGATTTATCCAATAGCTTTAGTAATTAATTTATATCCAGAGCTATCAACCTTATAATATTTCAATACTTCACAATGGATATATAAGTTAATTTTTTATAACTTCCCAAAGTCTATAGGAAATAAACAAATTATCAAACTGTCTCTGAATTTTCAGTCCTGGTTCTTCAGCCATGGCTTTTATTTTATCAGGCCTATTGGCTCACCAAAACTTTGTCATTGAGCTAAATACTCAGCTATGTTTGAACTATGCTTAGACTTTAAATCCCGGGGCAAATGGTTAATGTTCTTTTTTTATCCTTCTTACAATATGACAAACTGCACTGATAATGAATCAATTTTAAAAAATGGAACTAGGAGTGGTCATAGCTTTAAATTATGAATGATCAAGACCTCATAAGGCATCTTCGCATACATTTAGAAAGGAACAATTTTCTCCTGGCACACTCGGCCTTCCCCTGTGGCATCCAGGGCACAAGGCTTGAGGAGTACAGACTCGATGTTAATGCCCACTTAGACCCAACCTGAAGCATGCTTAATAGCCCTGGAATTGACTGTAAAATATAGCAGAATTTAGAGAGTCATTCAACACTTCCAGAAATGGGTATTTTGACAATTATAATCACAAGTATTGTCATTTATTTTTTAGAAAGGGGAAAAAAGGGTGAGATACAGTAGTTACCAATTCATGGGGATATTTGATCAAGTGAAACTGAATTAAATCTCCTACTTGTGGTATAGAAATCAATTGGATGTAGGTACTTTTACTTATATATGTCAGCTTCATGGGACTTTTGATTTTTTTGTTGTTGATGATGATGCCTCTATTAAAAAATGTCTTGCTATGTACCCTAGGTTGACCTTGCTATGTAGCCTCAGCAGGCCTCAAGAACCTTGTGCCTCAACCTCATAAGTCCTGAGATTACAGACATGTGCCATCACACCTGGTTAAGACGTTTGTTCTTGACAACTTTCTTTAAAAGAATGTTTCCTTATTGGTATGAAGTTATTGTTATTAAAGCTTTGAACAATCTGGTTTATAAAATAATGACCATACATTAGAACCCAGAGCTTCATGCTTGCTGGTCCAGCAGTCTTCCAGCCGAGCCCCACCCCAAGTAGATAGAGGCTTACAATTTCCTATAAACTACATAAGCAGAGAATCCTCACCAAGTACTGGTGCATAGGCCTTGTTATGATATCACAGAATAGTGAATTTTTACAGGTACTGTACATACATTTGGCCACTTTTGAACTTACCCAGTTCTTAATACATGATGTCAGAAAATTAAATTTATAGCATGTTCCTGGTTTAGATGTTTTTCATGAAAAAATTAAATACCATAGTTTCTAAATTAAACAAGAACTAAACATTTTAAAACAAAATACATTCCCAGGTTTTTTTTCAAAAGGTTAGTTCCAATCTTACTGACATGCAAAATATACTGGTTTTACTCCATTCTTGGTGGTACTGGGACTTAATTTTCTGCTATTTTAGAAAAAGCAGTGGTTAAATATGAACTTTTACTTTATGTGAATCTCTTAGTCACAATTGGCTCTTTTCACTTATTTAATGTCACAAGTAACAAAATAACATTAGTAAGTAGCTCCTATTGTCTGCCAAGTGCTGTGGAAAAGACTAGATGCTTTTCATCTGTACCATACCTCACAAAATTCCAAACATACATGACCGGTGGCACCATTTTATGGATTAAGAAACTAAGGCTAACATGCTATAGTTTTAATCTGAAATATTCCTCGCAAAAGACGTGTTGGAGACTTAGTCCCAGTTAGCAATGCTACCCGAAGGTGAGAGGATCATGAGAGCAATACATTCTTCTATAGAGGAGTGATGATGAGTCATATCAAACTGATGATCAGGAGATGGAGCCTGCCTGGAGGAAGTGGTTCACTGAGGGACATGGCTTTGAAGGGTTTGTCTTGTCCCTGGCTCTTCCTGCTGCTGCCTTTGCTTCCTGGCTATCACAAAGTGGGCAGTTTTCCCTGGCCCTGAAACAATGGAGCCAACAGACCATGGGCTAAACCCTCTGTGACCATGAACCAAAATAAATCTTTCCACCCTTGAGACGTTTATCTGGAGTATTTTGTTGCTACGGTGAGAAACTGACAAGCACACTGTGTCTGTCCGTACCACAGGAAGTCTGACATAGGGGTGAGGGTGTGACTCTCACCATGGTGTGTGGCCTCCAGTGACTGTGTTATATAGTTAATATGTCATCCCTTTATCTAGTGACTGTGTTATACAATTAGTATGCCATCCCTTTATCCAGTGACTGGGTTATATGGTTAGTATGCCATCTCTTTATCCAGTGACTGTGTTATATAGTTAGTATGCCATCCCTTTATCTGTTACACCTTTTAAAAATATTCCCCCAATGTAGTAATTTTTGTGTTCTCATGTTTTTGTGGGCAGGACACATTAAAATTCTTACTGATTTGTTTTTATAATTTCTCATATTACTTCTGAGTTTCTGCTGGTGTTTCAGCTCCAGAGAGCTGAAAAAATATTCAAATGTGCTTTCTCCTGTGTGTGTATGAATGTATGTTGTATGAATAGAATATGTGAATATGCATATTTATTTATACATAAACATACACGTGTAGTCATACTCTTTAACCCAGAAGATCAATGTCTTGGTGTACGGTACAATATATCTAGGGCAGCTTTTATGAGTCACTGGGATACTGAGCCACCAGAATTCAAATCTTTGACTTACATTTGTGCCAAGTGATATGATTAAGCCAAGACTATTTAACCCAAGCCCCAGTGAGTCATTCCAAACCCTTGAATCATACTGGCTGACCTGACAAAGTTTCTGCTGAATTATTGCCTTGGGGATTCTTTGCATGGCTGGTTGCATGAAGGATGTCTTGAAGTTGTGTGATTTATGGCCCTTCATCCTCTAAGTACATGTCTGACCCATGACATCTCCACAGAGAAGAAATATGCTTGCCATTATACATTGGTAGGTCCAAATTGGTTCTAAAGCTTAGGTAATTAGAGGAGAGTATATAGTATACTTCAATCATGGGGGGGTGGGGTGGCGTGTGTGTGTGTGTGTTTGTACACATGCACACACATGCATGTAGATTTCCTCTGTGTATAGGATAAGGTGAAGCTATAGATTAAAATAAAGAGATATAGAAAAGTATATAGACACAAAACAGAAATAAAAATAAATTCCTATTTCTATTTACTTATCTTTGTAGTTGTCAATTTCTTATTAACATATCAATTCTATATGGTAATAGGTTTCATTATGACATTTTCACACATGTACATAATATATTCATGAATGCACACATACCGTTACCTTTTTGGGACCCTCTCACATTAATCCCAGTTCTCTCCCCCACCTATCTCTCTTCTTTATAGTTACACGGACACCTTACTAGTGGCTCTGCCAATGAAAAAGCTCTTTTTCTCCTACTCCCACCCCTCAAACTAACCATTACCTGCATGTCAACCCTGAGAGAGGGAGGGAGCCCCTGGAGCCCTTCCTCATTGCCTGACAGGGTGTCAGTGGTCCCAATTTTGTGCATGCAACCACAGCTGCTCCGAGTCATGTTACGCCTGGAAATCGGCATTCCACACCCTCCCCCACCATCCTTCCGCTCTTACATTCTTTCTGCAGCGTTCCCTGAGCCTTCCAGGGGGTGATACAAACGCCTCGCTTAGGTCTGAGTGTACAACTGTCATTAATTCTAAGTACTCTAGCCAGTTCTGAGTCTGTGTAGCCGCTGCTTACCTCTGCAAAAAGGAAAAAATAAAAAAGCTTCTCTGACTGACGCAGGCTTAGTACCATCTGTGGTCATAACCGGAGTGATTCAGAAGGCAATTTGACAGCCATGTCATTTCCATAAAGCAAAATAACAGCAGCAGCTTCCACACTGGGACCTATGACCACACTGGTCACTAAAATAGTGGCCTTGAAGTTCACAAATTTCACTGATTCGTGAACTTAAAAAAGCAGTTTTTTCTTGCTGGCTATTTATTTATTGACAGGCTTCCACTATGTAACCCTTTGTTAGCCTGGAAGTCAGTATGTAGAGCAGGCTGGCCTCCAACTCACAGAGATCCTCCTGCCTCTACCTCTGCCTCCCCAGTGCTGGTATTAAAGATGTGCACCAGTACTTCCGGTTTGATAGTACAGCAATGTTCTCTAATCGCCTTATGAAAATAATGCAATGTTGATTATAGAAAAAGTTACCATTTCCAAAGTGGCTTAGGAACCCTGCGTATTACAAAATTGGTTTATTCTGTCATGTGGCGTCTAGGTGCTATGCTTGTACTCAAGTCGGGACCCTACTTGATTGCCTAGAACTACACTTCCCAGGTTGCTTTGACTTCCGACTTCCAGCTAGATGCAGCCAATGGAATGCCCTCACAGTAGAGTGAAGAGTAGTGGGCGGGAAGAAGTGAGGGCAAGTTTTCAGACCGTGTTCTTTGTCTCCTGCTGTGTCTACCCTGCGGTCTCTGCTCCACCTGAAAGGGTTCCACCGTGGTGTTAATTCCTACTGGTGGAACATAGTCCTAGGCTCTGATAGGGCGACTTCATCCCTGTCCCCCAAATCTGTTGGGAAGGCTTCCTGTTGTTTCTCATCTCCGGGTTACCTGTTTGGCTTCTCAGTTCTCCCATTTGAAGAGAACAAATTTTCTGTCAGAATACTTGAAGTGACTTCTGTTTTTCTGGCCTGAGAGAATGGCCGAGAAACTGCATTTTTTGTTTCTTCCTTAAAATACTCTTCCTTGTCCAGAAGTACTAAAGATGTCCCAGGACCCCATCAAATAGCATGTGATCTTAGATTCAGATTGCAGGAGCATAAACACACTAGCATTTGGTGAGGTTTTGCACACTCTAAACCCACATTGCTTTTTCTTTCTTCAACTGTCTGTCTATCTGTCTTCCTTCCTTCCTTCTTTCCTTCCTTCTTTCCTTCCTTCCTTCTTTCCTTTCTTGCTTTCATTCATTCTTCCAAGATAAGGTCTCCCTGTAGGGCAAATGTGCCAGCCAAAGAAACCCACCCTGGCCCTGAAACAAGAGCCAGTGAAATAAATGTTTTAGCCCCAAACCGAGAACCAAAGAAACATGCCCTGACTCTGAAACCACTGCCAAAGAAATACATTTTGTCCCTAGAATCAGAGTCAGTAAAAAAAAATATGCCCTGCCCCAAAACTAGAGCCAAAAAGCTTTAAAAGGTCAGGGAAAGGAACACAGTTTGGCTCTGAAATCAGCCATCTCTGCCCTGATTAACTAAACTAACCAATCCCTGAGCAGGGAAAACTAACCAATCCCTCTTCTCCCTGGATAAACTCTGCCCCTAAGAAGCCCTATATAAGCCCTGCATCTGTTCAGTTTGTGGGTTCTTCTTCCACCCTGGTAGAGACAGCCATTCTCCTGGATTCTTCCCTCCCAATAAATCTCTTAAACGGGGTTTCTTTGTTTCACAGAAGCTGAGACTGAACCGAGGGAAGCCTTCCCTAACAGTCCCGAGATGTTACAACTTTGCTGGGGAAGTCAGAAGCTGAGCTGAGTGGAGCAGGGCTTGGGGGAGCCTTCCTCCACCAAAGAAGTCCGAAACCTTCCGCTAGCAGAGCAGAGGTACTACACTCCAGAGCACCTGAGTTGAGGTGTAACAACTTCGCTGGGGAAGCCCTCTCTTGCCGGAGCAGGACTGTGGATTTGGGGAAACCTTCCCTAGAGAAGCGATATAAGCTGCTGGGCTTACTGTGGCCTTTACTATTCCCTGGCAGCTGTGACACTTCCACTCTCTCTATAGTCTATGATAGCCTTGAACTCACTACATATCCTAGGCTGGCCTTGAACTTGTGACAATATTCCTGCTTTAGCATCCCAAGTGCTGATATTATGTGTTCCAGCATGCCCATATTCTTTTAAATCATTATTTGTTATCTTAGATGGCTTTGTGTGTATGTGAAAGAGAAAGAGACAGACAGAAAGACAGAGACTCTAAGTAGCCTGGGCTGGCCTTAATTCCAGAGATCTACATGTCTCTGCCTTCCAAGCGCTGAAATTAAAAGTTAAAGCCATTACATCTAACTGTAAATGGCTTTTTAATTGATACTCTTTTTTGAAATTAAAAAGTGTATTTATTTAGGAGCATTCCCAAATGATTTGTGCTGTATACCAACATGAACTCCCTTTAAATTTCCCTGCACACTCTAGTAGACAATGTTGATGGCTCTTGATAGGATGGGGATAGTTACAGGCATATTTGATAGTGATAAAGACACCATACTGTTTCTATGGAGATTAGCTAAACTTGCCTAATTGTTCAGCTGTATATAACGTTGACCTCCCAGTACATAATAACTCCACCTCCTTATTCAGCTCTGTGAAATAGCACCACCTCTCTGTTCAACTGGTTATAATAAACAGACTGAGCATTTGGGGGTGCTGCGGGCTTCTCCATCAGAGAACCCAGTCTACCCCATCCCATCTTTTCTGTCCGTGTGTTTCTGTCCTTGTTTCATTCCCTCGATGCCCGAGTCAGGTCACATCCCTGGGAGCTGTGCGAGGACTTCCTTCTTGCTGCATGAGGCTTGTCTCTATCTCTGCGACAGCAGTTCCTGTCGGTCCTTCACGGAAGTGTTGTCCCCCATCTCACCCAGCAACATCGCCAATGGATTAAGCAGGGTGTTCTTTAATTTAGGGCGATGCTCAGAAAAGAGGCGAAGCAAGGTGCAGCGTGGGACCTATGGGGCTTCCTTTTTGTTTCCTTTGAGAGGGATCTAGGCTTTCATTTCTCTTTCATAACAAACCTTGTCTGCCTTTGCAGATAATTTCCCTTTTTTCTTTAGCAGACATGGTCTTTCACATCTCTGAGCACAATTTAGGGAACTCTGGACAAAGCGGCCGGTCCTTCTTCTTATTCCCCGCAGTAGGTCTCCACAAAGATTGTGTGCTATGACGTGTTTCCTGTCTTAAGTTCTCCTTGGGCCAGGTGTAGGGTTTTGTCAACAAAGTCATAGAGTCGCCCACTGCTCCTTTGGTCTCCACTCGCCCTGGGGCCATCCCTATGGAACCCACTGCACTACAACACCTGTAAGAGCAGAGCCAGATGCCAAGGGCATTATAATATTACAAGAACTTTGGCATTTCTTTCAGAACTAGAACACGTAGAATGTGAAGTAGGAAACCCTCTGGTTATGCTTTTCAGAATCCTGGCCTGAGCCATGCATGAAGCACACGTGTATGAACGGCTAGAGAGGGCTGGTGGCCAGAGGCTCTTGGGCTGACGGCAAGGGGAAGACTTCATAAGTCTAATGCATTCGTGTGACGTTCCAACGCAGACTCAACATATCTCCTAGCTGGGTTTGCTTCAAGTTTGTCCTGTGTAAGAAGTCAAAATCCCATTTAGTCGTTTCTCGGGAAAGGCAACTATTTTCCACTAAGCTGCTGGGCCTAAGCCCTGCCTAGTATATGTATGTTCACCTGGGGTTTGGCAGCCTTCTGTTTTAGTTCATCATGCTCTGACCTAGTTGAGTGCTAGGATTTTTCACAATTTCAGGCTGTGTCTTGTGCATGACTTCTGACATAGGCATGACCCTTACCCTACTTACTCTACCCTCACTGACCTTCTGGGCCCGCAGAACCACTGCCCTTTCTCACACAACTGCACAGGAGTGTCTTTGTTCCCTCTGCTGCAGGTGAAGATGTTACCCTTTCTTCCCTCACAGTCCTCTGTGCTATTGCTGACTACATTTTTTTTCTTTCCCCAATGGCAGCAGATGTGGAGTTAACCTGAACTCCACCCCACCTCAGCTCTAAAATTGGTGCCCATCCTCATCTCCCTGTGTCAGCCTTTGAACAAGCCCATGCATCCTTTCACAGATTCTGTTCATATGCATGGTCCCCACTGCCGCTGAAGAAGGTGTGTGATCCAAACCACCTGCCATCAATCCTGACTGGATCAACACAACACTATCCCTGGTACAGAAACAACCAACCCAGCGGTAAACTCTCCCATTTCCCTATACCTGCTTAGTGTTTACTGGTGTGGGATTCCCTCTGTATATTGTGAATACCATTGGTTAATAAAAAAGCTGTTTTGGGCCTGTGATAGCATAGAGCAGAACTAGGTGGGGAAAACTAAACTGAATGCTGGGAGAAAGAGGGCAGAATCAGGAGAGGCCATGTTGCCCCACCAGAGACAGATATCATCAGTCAGAATCTTGCTGGTAAGCCACAGCCATGTGGCAATACACAAATTACTAGAAATGGTTTAAACTAAGATGTAAGAGTTAGCCAATAAGAAGCTAGAGCTAATGGGCCAAGCAGTGATTTAATTAATATAGTTTCTGTGTGGTTATTTCAGTTCTGGGAGGCCAGGATGAACAAGCAACCTCCTACTACAAATTGGCACCAATGTGGCCAATTAAAATCCACTTAAAACTTGAGAAAGTTTGGGAAGGAATTCTAGGGGGAAAAATTCAGCTTAACACCATGGCTCCTTTAAGAAAGGTCTTTCTGATTCAGCAGAAGCAGAAAAACAGCTGCACAGTTTTGAAAAGTGGCTTCCTAGCCATTAGCGTGACTCTGACTCTTTCTGGAGGCCGAGCATTTAAATGGGGTCTGTGAGCAGAGTGCTACAACTTGCTCAATGGAGACATAGACTCAACTGTTTGCCTAAAAATGGGGCAATGCCCTTGGCTCTCAGAGGCAACAAACATGCCTCAGGCATGTTGAACTGGGCAGAGCAAGCAGGCAGGGCTGCAATGTCCCTAACCATGCCCGCTTAGCATTAAAAAAAAAAAGCACTTCTGGTCAAAAAAGGATTACAGATATGCAATAAAGAAAAATTCAGATGAAAAAGACTTCTAAATGAGATATAGTGTGTTTAAAAATGTATGTAAGCTTCAACTAGAGAAGAAAAAGAGTATAGAGAGCTATAAAAGGAAATAAATTGTTTATTAAAAATAAAGTCTTTAAAGAGACAGAGTATAGACAGTCATAGATTAAAGAAATAAAGAAAATAAGTCACATAAAGATGGAATATATACAGAGAGTCTGGATTATGTATATTATTGTGTTTAATTTGAATTTTTGACTGTTTAGGAGCTAAGTAATCAATGTGCATACTTTAAAGGTATCTTGTCTTCAAAATTGGGTCTAAGGATATGTTGTTTGAAAAAGAGGTTCTTCTTTTGTTTCCACAGAGGATGAGAACCTGTGGAATTATTCTAGACTAATGTGATTTGATGGACAAAGACCCCCTGAAAACTTGCTTTGAACACCCCCCAAAATATTGCTTTGCCCAACAAAAAGCAGGAAGTAATTTGGAGAGAACGACACCCAAATTCCCAAATATTGTCTATAAATCTTTGTTTACATTTAAAGAGGGATATGATACAGAGATTTGCATTGGTATGGATCTTGGTTTATTGATACAAAATTTGGGTCAATTTTGTTTTATGTATATTTCTGTTCTTAAGGTATTGTGTTTTTGCAGTTCATTTAAAAATGTAATGTATAATTAAGAAATATAGGTTTATAAATAATCATCTATAATAGTCAAGCTTATAGTCATGTAAATTATTTAGATGTACAGAGATGTATTTCAGATGAATAGGCATTCTTCAAACCTTTCAAAGACTACAGAATATGGCATTTAAAATGTTTAAAACTTAGGAATTTTCATGACAATGAGACATATCTGCTCCTGGCAGCCAATCTACTTCAAGAGGATGGCAGGCATTGAAAAGGCTCCTTATGGAGTTGGCTAGCCATATGGGCAAGAAACTGCTATTGCTTGGACTGCTTGATGGTACGCTGTGTGAACTGGACATGCAGGACCCACAGAAAGAAAGACTGCTAAAGTTGCCTAAAGAAGGTGAGACAGTTCTTTGGGGTTCCTGCTTCGTGAAAGAGTCTGTCAGACATTCTGTAGGGCACAGAAGAAAGTGACTGACAAACTGCCATTACAAGGCAGAACAGATCTTCAAATCTCCTGCTTCATGGAAAAGTCTGCTGGATACTATGGGCCTGTAGGCTGAAGACAGTTGCCCCAATGGTACAGAACTTTGGGTGACTGTCCAGGCAGCAGGATGTCTCTATCAATTCTAGTTTTGGAAGTTGCTTACAATGCACTTCCTGTTTACTTAGGTAATATTATATCATCTGGAGTCTTTGATGGAGTTGAGGAATAGTTATAGTTTTCCTTAGATATGATAAAAGATAAAGTAGATATAAATATTATAACTGTAAGTCTTGCTTGATATCTGTTTTGTTGTATGCAATTTTTCTATGTTAAAGTTAAAACCTTTTTATTTAAACGGAAAAAGAAAGGTGATGTGGGATTCTCCTCTGTATGCTGTGAATACCATTGGTTAATAAAGAAGCTGTTTGGGGCCTGTGATAGCATGGAGCAGAGCTACACAGGGGGGCAGGAAACTAAACTAAATGCTGGGAGAAAGAGGGCAGAGTCAGGAGAAGCCATGTAGCCCTGCCAGAGACAGATGCCGGTTGGAATCTTGTCAATAAGCCACAGCCACATGACTGTACGCAGATTACTGGAAATGGATTAAACTAAATGTAAGAGTTAGCCAATAAGAAGCTAGAACTAATGGGCCAAGCGGTGATTTAATTAATACAGTTTCTGTGTGGTTATTTTGGTTCTGGGCAACCAGAATGAACAAGTGGCCTCCTACAACAGTTTTCCCTCGTGCTCTCTAATTGCTCCCAGCTATTTTTCTTCTCCTGGTTAAACTTCCCATCCGTCAGTCATTACCCTTGGCAGGACCCTATTGTACGAGGCAGATTTTATTGGACTGCTGATAAAGCTTAGATTTCAGGCATCCTAGCTCACACATCTTCCTTTCAATGTCTCATACCTTATTTTGTATTTATTGTATTTAGAATCATAGGCCACCACAAAACCTGGACCTGTTTAAGTAATGGGTCTCCTGATTGTCTTTGAGCTGTGGGCATGTTCTCCTTTCAAGAAAAAAAAATGTACCCTGCAACTCCCAGGGTGAACTCTGAATGGCCTCAGCCTCACAAACATCGTTTAACATTGAGTTCCCATTTAATTATAATACTAGGGCTTTGTTTTACCTACTTTATAGGTTAAATGGATTTTTTTGCTGTTTGGCTTTGAAAATCAACCACTTAACAAGCAATCTGTAAACAAACTTTTGGGCTGTAAGCTTTTTCTACACTGTAGGCTTCAGGGACTTAACTTGGAGAAAAATTCATAAACCACATTTATGTGCACTCTTCATGCCTATATAGAAACCTTTGTTATATACTAATATTGACATTTTTGCCACAAGTAGCTTCCCAATTAAGTCCAATCAAAAGACATAGATACAGTAAGATTCAACAGGTCATGATTTACAATACTACAATCAAATAATCCGAATTTTCTGAGTTAGTTTCCATTTAAATATGGGTTATCAATGATCTCCGTGTGTGATTCTGTGACCTCATTGTCATAACAGTTCAGTATCTAGCACATAGTAGATTAGACATTCCAGAAATGCATGCAAAACAAATGGCAGACTGGTACACTATGCATGCTGATTTTACTTTTAATACTGTGATCAATGACATATTTATAATGGCCACATACAAACAATATACATTGTAATTAACTTATTTATTTTTCAGGCAGGGTATTTTATAGCTCAGGGTGATGTCAACTAGCTACGTGTCTTAGGATGACCTCTACCTCCTCCTGATTCTCCTACCTCACCTCCCGCTGTTGCTGCCACTTCCCATTTCTGGGATTATCAGTGTGTGCCACCACACCCTGTTTATGCTGTGCAGGGTACCAAACCTAGAGCTTGATGATGCTTGATGTACACCAGGCAAGCACTCTACCATCTGGGATCCTTTCCTGGCCTCTTGTATGTTTGTTTCTGTGAGACTGGCTACTATGCAAATGTATAAAGAAGTCCCGTCTCACTTGCAAAGTAATATGTCTTAGATTTCAAAGGAAGATACAATATGGCCAGTAATGTCTCTATCCTTGACAAGACAACTATTTACCAAACAAGATCATACAATCTCTTCAAGAATTTTATGTGTTTAATTGCTTATCATGCAAAGAAATGCTTTTATATCCACTTTGACATCTAAAATGCTTTCATTTTTAATCAATGTATTACAGCATCCTATGTCTCACCACACTTCTGCCATATGCTACAAATATGTTAGGCACGTTCCTATTTTCTATATATGAATGCATTAACTTTTGGGGAGTCTATAGCCTTCCTTCCAGCAAGTAGATTAACAATGTGATTTTGGTGATGAAAAAGCTTTTAATGTAAATTGTCTTAATACTTCTGAAGCTTCAAAGGGATTATATACGGTGGAGTGATGACCAGGGATGTCCAATTTCTGGATTCGGGCCTGCCCCAGAACTTCACACCGGCTGTAACTCCTCCAGCTACTGCTCCCCCTCGCCCAAGTCCTCATCCTCCGCCAGGAGAACAGTTAATAGTTAACTCTCTGCGGCAATAGATGGCAATCAAGATTTGGAGAGGAAAACATTATTTTTAAATGTTAGCCTGACAATGAATTCTTAACTCTAGGAAAATGTGTAGCACCTGCCATCAGTTTCCCCCATCAGGTCAAAGACATGGTCTCATGATTCCGCTTGTCCGTTTTTTACTACCTGACCTCCAACTCATCTAAGAACACTCCAGAAAACCTTTTTCCCTTCCTCTGCCCCACCAAATCATACACGAGCACACCGGGAACTCTCCTGATTTCTGAGTTGCTGGATATGCCCACTTCTCTCCCTGACTTTTAAAACACCCTCGGCTCACCCTCAGCCAGGAAGTCACAGCTGTGGCCAGTTCCCTTCTCCCCCAGCATGAAGCGCATGCGCACTGTTACAGATTAGTATTTCGTAAGGATGTGAGTGGTTTTCACAGTCTAGGAAATCTGTCTTTAAAAAACCTGGAGAAGTTTCCAAAATACCTGAAAGTGGTGCACTAATTCGTTTCTTTGGAATACAATTCCAGAAACTAAATAGAATCAGACTGTCGGGAAGCTGGTTTTCATCTTACAAACCCATCTCCATCCTTCTGACCCACTCCTAAATTGGAGAAGGTCGCTTTTCAGAGAACACCAGTTTCTCCCACTTCCCTGAGCAACTGCAGTTCCTCCGCACCAGCAGTCCAAGGCAGAGGCGTTCCCATCGTCCCTGCCTTTATCATTCATGCAAAAGGTTCTCTGAATTGCCTCAGGAAACATTCTCATCTAGCGCACTCGAGGCAAAATTTCCTAAGACCTCAGATCTGACCCGCAAGTCAGGGTTGGGCTTTTTCGGGAGGAGGTCAAGGTGAATGTGGTACTAAATAAATAAATAAGTAAAACAGAGCACACAAATGAAAGGAATAGGTCATTTCCTCACTCTCCCCAAGGCTTCAGGCAGTCTCCATATGACATCAGTGTCTCCAGCCTCTTCAATGGTGTCAATGTACCGTGTACAATAGAAGAAGGAGCAGCTCCCTGTAGTTCCAAGAAGATTGCCGTACAAGTCTTTGCTCACTCACCTACTGGTCCAGGCTAGAAGAAAAAGAAAACTTCAGCAAGAGGCTTGGAACCAGCCAACTCCATGCTAGGTCCTTTCCTGCCTAAGGCGTGTGAGACTACTTGATGAGTTTTGACCTTGTTCGCAAACTTTGTTTTCAATGGTCCAATAGAGTAACTTAATACTACTGGAGGTTTGCCTATTCTAACAAACCCCCTTTTTGAGCAACTTTCCACTTCCAGCTGGAGCCTCTACCCTTCAGGATCTGGGAAAGATGATGGAAATTCCTTTAGAGCAAGGAAGGCCTCGACTGTTAGTGTTCTCAGGACAGGCTTCCCACTGTTTCTTAGTCCTCTCAATAGCATCTTTCCTTCCTCCAATAAGGTAAAGAAATACAGCACAAGGGCTGCAAATAGAGCCCTAAGAAGTCAAGGTCAGGGTGGGGCAAAAGCCCATTCACAGTGCAATGGTGCAACCAGTTTGTTAAAAGGCTAAACACAGAGTTACTATATGACTTATGACAGAATAAAGAAACAAAACCATATCTACACAAATGTATATACATGAACTTTCAACCAGTGTTATTCATAATAGCAAAGAAGATGGAAGAAGCTCAACCGTTTATCCATTAACAAACTGATAAATACAGTGTGGGATAACCATGCAAGAAAAAAACCATCCAACCATAAATATTAATGGAGTGCCGATCCGGGGTACAAGAAAGATGAACTCTGAAAGCGTGCTTTGTGAAAGAAGCCATCATAAAATGCCACGTACTAGATGACTCCATTTATATAAAATATCACGAATAGGCAAAGATTGAGCGTCGAAAAGTAGATTGACAGATGTCTGGTATTGTAAAAGGCAATGATTGGTCAGGGACAGGTTTTATTTCAGGATGGGTGATAGAATATTGTAAAATTATGTATTGGTAATGGCTGCACCTTTTGTTAGCATACTAAAATTTACTGAGTTGTATATTTCAGATGCACCCAGACATGCCTAGACATGCCGTTAAATAGATGTTTCATTAAATGAATTTCATAATACGTAAATCAACCTGGACATGGTGGCGTATGCCTGCCATCCCATCACTTGGGAGTCTGAATTATGATGATTTTAAGTTCTAGGCCAGCTTAGGCTATACAATGAAACTTTCTCTTAAATTTTTCTTTAAAACTTGTCAGCTTGACATAATGCATAAATCATATCTTAGTAAAGCTATTATAAAATGCAAAAATTATTAGAGAAAGAAAGATATAAAGAAAAGGAGGAAAAGAAGAATGAAGAGAAAGACAGGGAGAGTACGGAGCAGACTTGTTGGAATAAATACTGAATGATTTAAATTTGCACTTCAATATCTTTTTCCCAGTATTGATGGAGAAGGATGGCTCTCTTCCTCTATTTGATTATATTTGTTCATAGGAAACAAATATCTTACAAATAATTATGTCCTTGTAATTCATGAAGCTGTCTCCCATGTCCAAGTGACTCAAGCTCCTATGCCATTATAGCTGCTTAGCTCTGTACTGAAAGAGCTATCCTGAAGAGACAAGTCTTGGGTCCTCGGTTGCCACAGGAACTGACTACTGAGAGAGTCACTCAGAAGGCTGCTGTCAACTCTGTCCATTAGCTCACCACTGCTTCACAGCTGGTAAGAGCTGGTGTCCCTTGAGCAGGTTCTCAGAGGCCCGTTCTTTCCCTGCGGGTTGCCTAGGGCAGACAAGAAGAGTCAGCTGGCACTTACACTTCCTTTACTACTGGTCCCATCTTTGTCTTTCCTGTCCTGTCTACAGATTTGCTCCACTCAGCGGGAGAAAGGCACATCCCTACAGAGTGTGCTTGAAGTTGTCTCTGCAGTACAGACCCGACACCTGCAGTTCACCCTGCCTCTCTCCAAGTCAGTACAGATGGATCTTACATAATCACTGGGAGAGCTCCTCCCTCCACAAGTGCTCCCCGTCACAGCAGCCCTACCAGGGAAGTGCCATCATCCTTGAAAGTACCATTGTCCTTGCCTTTCAAGATGAGGAAACACATCCAGAGAGGGAAGCAATTCATAAAAGTCACATGGGTTTGAACCAAGGTCCAAATCCAGAACTCTACAAAATCCTTCTTCCTTGAATATTAATCTCCACCACCTTTTGAGTAACTGCTGAGCCGGGTAGTGCACTTTACTGACTAATTTCATCTGTCCTTAAAAATTCCAAAATGTAGACAAGAGCATCCCATATAAGAGATGGGGAAAAGTTGAGGTCTAGAATGATTGCAACTGCATTTTTGTTTGGCTGGGGTCTGGTTTTTGTTCTTTTTTTTTTTTAGACAGGTTCTCACTTATAGCCCAGGATGGTCTCCAATTCAAAACCCTCCTGCTTCAGCCTCTGAATGCAGGGTTATCTGAATGATTCCATAACCTTTGAGATTATATAGATGTTTCTTTTTCCTGGTAAAGGTAAAAGATTACTAAACTTGGATATAATGGTTAAGGCTAAATGATTGTCAAAACCAGTTCACAAAAATACTTTCCCAAATGTCATCAACTTGATAAACAGCAATCTGCCTTCAGAGCTCTGGTTACAAAATTGAGCCGAACTCCTGTCTACCTAGTCCACTGCAGGTAGGTTTTCTGTTATTTGTAGCCAAACCCTTTCCTAACACATAAGTGTTATTGCAGGTTGTTCATAAAACAAGAGTGTAGAGATATAAAATATTTCCAAAGTCACACAAATAGTAAGTGGCTGTAGCCCACTGATAATTGTCCCTCTTATTCTCTTAGTAATTGACTTTCCCAGGTTATAGCTGCCACATAGTTGTCCCCGCAAAGTTCACCTTTTCCAGGGTTCCTGAAGCTTTAGAGGCCACGTGATTACATTTTGGCTAATGGGATTAAAGCAGAAGGAACAGGCATGGTTGACTTCTTGATCCTGCCTTCTATTTCCTCTTTCCTTCCCCCTCCTGTTGGTAAAGATAAATCACCTCCAATCAAGTGGACCAGGGTAACTACTCAAGGACAGCATGCCAGCAGATAGAAGGAGCCTGCATTCCTGGATGACCTTATGGCTTAGAGCTTCCCTGGAACCTATGAACTTGGATGTTTATGGGAGGGAGAAGCAAACCTTTATTTAAGCAACTGTGTTTTAGTGTGTCTTGGAGTTCTATTATCTTTTAGATCTCTCTCTCTCTCTCTTTCTCTGTGTGTGTGTGTTTGTGTGTGTGTACTCACAGAGGGTGCACACACATGTACAGACATGTGTATAGAGGTATTAGTTCAATGTTAGGTGTCTTGCTTGATTGCTCCCCATTGTTTTGTGACAAGATCTCTCAAAAGACTGGAGGCTATGATTGCCTACAATGGTTGACCTACAAACCCCCAGGATCCTCCTATCTCTGCCTCTTTGGTACTGAAATTACATGCTTACCACTGCACCTGGCTTTGTTTATGTGGGGCTAGGGATTAAACTCAGGTTCTTATATTTGCATATCAAGCACTTTATTGACTGAACCATCTCTCTAGCTACTGACACTTTATGGAAAATGGGCATCTGAATTACAACAAAATTTTTCTTCATTGATTCTTTAAATGTTTGGGGTATTGTTAGCAAAGGATCGCACACCTAGACACATACACAAAAGAACCTCCTGAAATAATACAGACTTGGCATTACCAGACGGTTTGACATCTTTTAAATAAAAGGCAAAGGTTCTTAATGCTATGATAAAACTGCTACTTTTGAGTGTTGGCTGATGCTGTCAAGTTCAGATAATACACAGCCATGGTCCATATCTACACCCAAGGACTACAGTTTTGCCACCTACTTTTCCCCCAATGTTATCTCAATGTTATCTCAAATCTTAATCAGCCTCTTCACTGTACCCAGATTCAGCCAGTACAGAATCAATTAACCCTGAATCCAAACAAAGTTTCCAAGACTTTGCCCTGGCAGACCAAGCAAGCCTATTAAGTCAATGGCTTTTGCAGAATAACTGTGAAAAGCAGAAAACACATTTTATTTACAGCCATTCTCTCATTTATTGCCAAGTATCTGCCTAAAGATTTCATGTTTATCCTTCATCCACAGATTCTTAAAAGTTAGAGCTGTCATTGCCTACATGTAAACTACATTCTTTTTTTTTTTTTTTTTTTTTTTTTTGGTTTTTTCGAGACAGGGTTTCCCTGTAGTTTCTAGAGCCTGTCCTGGAACTAGCTCTTGTAGACCAGGCTGGCCTCGAACTCAGAGATCCGCCTGCCTCTGCCTCCCGAGTGCTGGGATTAAAGGCGTGCGCCACCACCGCCCGGCTACATTCTTCAAAATAAAACTACGTCTTTCTCTACCAAGTTACCTACCAAATTCTTCCCAAGTATCTATTCCCAACTCAAAAGTCATCTTCTTTGTGGGGCCTTCCATATACATCTTTGCCTCTTCCAGGAAAACTTGATTCATCTGCCCTCTATATATACAAACAGAGTCCTTTGCCCTGCTAAAGGGGCATGTTCCTTTCCTAAGGGGTAAACTCTTAGAGACTAGAACACTTTCTTCTCTGTAGCACCAACTGTGGTGTGGTATTTGGTTCATGAGAAGTGCCAATGTAAGGGCTCACCTTATTACTAGATGGTGCTATTTTTTTTAATTTTTTTGTGCTTGTAGATGACTTTATTTATTTATTTATTAAAAATTTCCACCTCCTCCCATCCTCTCATTTCCCTCCCACTCCCCTCACTCCCCCTCCCCCTTGCTCTCCAGTCCTAAGAGAAGTCAGGGTGCCCTGCCCTGTGGGAAGTCCAAGGCTCCCCCCTCCATCCAAGTCTAGGAAGGTGTGCATCCAAACAGACTAGTCTCCCAAAAAGCCAGTACATGCAGTAGAATCAAAATCCAGTGCCATTATT
This sequence comes from Arvicola amphibius, assembly GCF_903992535.2. Lineage (NCBI taxonomy): Eukaryota > Metazoa > Chordata > Mammalia > Rodentia > Cricetidae > Arvicola > Arvicola amphibius. The sequence goes on along the minus strand of NC_052057.2, from coordinate 20,781,043 downwards.
ATTGGCTCACAACAGTTTGTTGTTGCGTTTAAGAAGCACATCGTAGCTGGGCAGTGGTGGCGCACGCCTTTAATCCCAGCACTCGGGAGGCAGAAGCAGGCGGATCTCTGTGAGTTCAAAACCAGCCTGGTCTACTGAGTGAGTTCTTACTCAGTGGTTCATCGTAATTATGCCTGCATTGTGTGAGAAAAGATTGACAGCAGGGCTGGAGACTGATGTATCGCCTACAATAACTGAGTTAAGACAGGCCAAATATCTTAGCCATTTAGAAAGACTCTGGAACCAGGCTACCCGTGTTCTTGTTCCACTTAGCTGTCTAACATTGGGGCAAGTTATTTAACCTTCCTGATTTTATTTCCTTAAACTTAACAGCACTGTTGTGTTGTTTTGAAAATGTTGGAATACAAACTGGATAAGTTATCAGAACATCATCTCACAGTTCCGGAGACTAGATATCTGAACGGGTGTCAGCAGGGCTCCTTCTGAGGGTTCCTGCTGAAGGATCTGTCCCATGCCTTTCTCGTTCATCCACAGCTGCCATCTCCCTTTCGCTCCTCATCTCCTCCTCCCTCTACACATTTATTTTTAAGTTGAATTCACACACACACACACACACACACACACACACACACACACACTTCCATTCTGTCCACTTTTAGGGACTAAAGTTGACCGAGGTGGGAAAAATCCAAATAAAACATCATAACTAAGTGTGGCTTTATATACTTATTGGACTGACTTTATTTTATTTGTGTATATATTTATGTAATTATTTATTGTTATTTGTTTAATGTTATTTGTTTGTTTGTTTGTTTACTTGGTTGGTTGGTTGTTTGGTTTTTCAAAACAAGGTTCCTCTGTGTAGTTCTGGCTGTTCCAGAACTCACTCTGTAGACCAGGCTGTCCTCGGAACTCACAGGGACTGGCCTGCGTCTCCCTCCTGAGTGCTGGGATTCCAGGCATGCAGCACTTCTGTTGACTAAACTGGTATTTTAAATTACGATCCATAATACTAAAGAAAAAATAATCTTCCCAGCTTCTCCTCTGGACCATCGATTTTCAATGCAATCCTGTAAATGCCTCTGTATTTACTTCGTCCCTAGTACAAAGCTGAAACGTGTTCGGTCAGACAACTACTTATGAGCTCTCTTAACTTCTTTAGTAACACTTCTCCCAGGAGTCTGCGCTCTTGCAGGCTTCCGCACAAGTTCAAAGGGGCGCTCGTTTCCGCAAGATGTGGCATTTAACTCATTGCTGATACAAGGCATTGCTTTTGATAACCTAGCCCCCTCAGAGCCAGGTTTTCCTCCGTCTCTGGATCAAATAAGGCGTCAAAGCCCAGGACTTTGGCTGTGTTCCCAAAGGGTGTTAAAACACTCTGGAAGGATGAGCCTTCTCTACTGAAGAATGCTGAGAAGAAAGGAACACAGGCTGGTCGGACAGGCTTGGCCCTGATTCACCCCGCCCTGCCTTACCTGGACTAAATCCTGGTCCTGGTGAGACTGGTGGAGATGAGACACGCTCTGGAGATCCAAGATTTCACCATATGCTATTAGCTCACATTTCCCCAAACTCCGGCTTGCTCATCTCTGAATTACTAAATAAATTATTCACCAGGTTTAAAAATGTTTCTCTCTAGTGTTCCAGGGTATTCTCATTTTAGGATGGATACTTTATCAGACACAACCACAGTTTCTGGTAAAATTTCTGAGTTTCAGATATGTGTTTCTTCTTTTTAGAAGGCAGAGGTTTGCTCGATGCAGAGGGTACCCCAAGATAAACCAGACCCACTAAAAATGAAAGGAACTGTGCTTGACTCTTTGGGTTGTCATTAGTACTAGGAAAGTGATTTTCCCAAATTACAGAAAGAGAACATGAAAAATGAAAAATATGACAATTCTAGGCTAGTTTACCCACTGTTTTCTTTTAGTGTTTAAAAAATAGATAAGGGGGCTAGAGAGATGACTCAGTGGTCAAGAGCTCTGACTGCTCTTCCAGAGGACCTGAGTGCAATTCCCAGAACCCACATGGCAGCTCACAACTGCCTGTAACTCCAGTTCCGGGGGATCTGACACCCTCCCACAGACATATATGCAGGCAAAACAACAATGCATATAAAATAAAAATAAGTAAATTATATATGAAAAGAATCTGTTTAAATAAATTGATGAAATTTTAAATTATTTTCCCCTTACTTCCTGAACCTGCATTTACAAACACCGTTCTTCCGTTTTGCTATATAGTCTCTCTTATGGCTATTAGAGATGACTTCTGACAGGCAAAGGTTTTAACAAACAAAATTTGGCCAAGAATTTAAAAAGAAAGAGGGGGAAGGGAGGAAAGGAGGGGAGGGGAGCCAGATCAAAAGACATCTTCTTAAATCCCATTTTATCATAAAATTATTGTTCAGAAGTATTTCATAGTATCACTCCTCTAGACAACGCTCTAATGTACCTGGTATACATCTAAGAGGAAATTCTAAAATTTGTGTTTGTTTTTATTGTTGTTGCTGTGTTCTGAGCTGCTGGGGATCGAACCCTTGGCCTTTGTGTGTACTGGGCAAACACGCTACCAATGAACCCCAGCCCCAGGTCCTAGAATTATTTTAAAGATTGTTTTTCAACAAGGCACCAGTGATAGTCTTTATCTTTTGTTCTTAAAAATTAAAGAATTTGCATCAAGAACATGACCCTCTAGAATTCTGAGTTTCATTAGAAACAAATATTCTTAATATGCTCCCTCGGGACAAAAGTGTCTTGCCAGCCCCAGTACAAGTGAGACACTTATTAATTTTCAGAATAGTAAGTGAGAAGCCTGTCTCTCACCGGTGTCCTCTCACATTTCCAGTTGCTGGGTTTTAAAGTGCAATAAGGAGAAATGAGAGGGGGTGGCAGGTTTTAGAACTGAAGGAGGATGACAGGGACAATATTGTATGCTTGTATATCCGTTACACTTCATAGTCTCCCATACTAGAGGGACAATATTGTATGCTTGTATATCCGTTACACTTCATAGTCTCCCATACTAGAGGGACAATATTGTATGCTTGTATATCCGTTACACTTCATAGTCTCCCATACTAGAGGGACAATATTGTATGCTTGTATATCCGTTACACTTCATAGTCTCCCATACTAGAGGGAAAGTAAAGGACGGTGTTTTTAATTTAAAAAAAATTGGCTGCCTTTCTGTAGAAACTGATGCAAGTAATTTTATCTTTTTGGTTTTTATCACATTGGGTTTTCAAAGTAAGAGGAAGAAATTAATTGACAATACTTTAGAAGCTATTTGAGAAATGTACTGCTTTGCTCCTTTGTTTAATTCAGCTAAGAAAAGATAAGCAAAATCTTACTCAGATCTAGTTCTGTTTCATATTATGGTTAAGGATTGAAATGAAAAAAAGAAGGGAAGAGAGAACGGGAGGGAAGGAAGGATGCTCTCACACTCTACACTAGGCCATCTTATTTACAGCTGATGTATTATTGGTTTTTTTGTGAGATACTAGCCTTTTGGTATTTTTTTTCCTAGCTAAATCTAATTAACAGTACAAACGTTGGTTACAGGTTTTTTAAATGAGAGTATTGTACACATTTTTCTGATACGATACAAAAACAAGCCCACCTAAAGCCCTGCTGTCGGAGGCCTGCCACGTAGGCTCCCAGGGAAGGAATTCCTTGTGAGAGACTGTTTCTCACTCCTGCCCTCAGCGATTCAGCTGTGCTTCATTCCAACGTGCGTTCTTGCTCCACTCTCATACCAACCTCAAACCCTGCCCCTTAGAGGGCACATTTGGGAGATCGAGCAGTGATTGTGCTTGAGCCAAATACTCTGCAAGGCTGACTGCAAGATGCTGCCTTAGAAACTGCGACAGGATCTACCCAACCTGTTCTGGTTTGCTCCTGAAGGCAGAACAGAGACCAGGCATTCTGCAAGGGTCACTGAAATCTGCAAGCTTTCTCTGCCTGTGGGTCGTGGGAGAAGCCAGAGCTTGGAGCTTGGATTGAAGATCAGATGAAACCTATTTATTCTGGGGTTTTGTGTGTGTGTGCGTGTGTGTGTTCTTTCTTTTATTCCCACTCAGACATGGGACAGAGATTGTAGCTGAGTCGAGAGTAGGTTTACAAGCAGAGTGGAACCTGAAAACCCAATGTAGATGAGACTCCAGGTGAACCAGAATAAACGCAAACTCTTTATGAACCAAGTCATTGCAGTCTGCCATCTTCAAAGGCCACAGGCTCCCCGTGCTCCCATAAATACAAGCTGCACTGAAAGGATACGCTCCCAGCTTCCACCCGTAGCTTGTATCCGCATGCATCACATCCAGATGCTCTTAAACCTTCAAATCGTTATCTGCCTGACAGTGCACCCACTACTGTCCAGAGCTGTATTCGATCCAGATGGCGGCTCTACCGCTTCCTGACGTCTGTCCTACTCCGAGTAGATATTTTTGCAGCGAGGCAGTTAGGAGCCCAGTATCTCAACTGAGTCGGAAACATCCACTGTTTAGGAAAGTAAATGAACTAACCCCCAAACCCCCTTGCATCTTTAGCGTCTGAAATACCCAATCCCTTCCCCATACTGTGTACCAGATTGTATTCCTAAGAGCATCACCGCAGAGCATCACGTCCAGAGTCCAGGTCGGTTCTCACTGTCATCTCCCACCCCCAAAGCAAGCAAATTAGGATGCAAATGAACATGGTTATTCCAAGAATAAGTGCTAGCATGTTTCAGAAAAGTACTATGTGGGCCAGTGAGATGACCCGGTTGGTAAAAGGGCTTGTGGAGCAAGCCTGGCTACCTCTCTTGGACCCCTAAAAACCACAGTGGAAGAAGAAACCGAGTCCTCACATTTGCCCTTTGACCTCCACGTAGTGTGTCATGGCATGAGTGTGTCCACACACACACCACCACCACCACCACCACCACCACCACCACCACCACCACCACCACCGTAATCAATATATTTGCAATCATTGGTACTTCACTACCTACTTGGAACAGCCAATCAAACATATTGAGACTTTAATGATGCTGTTCCAGGCAGACTACTTCAGTATGGATGCAGTAACTATACTTCACACGTTGAAAATTAGTTTGCTCATCACGTTATATAAATCAGGGCCCAGGCTACTGAAATGATTGAACTTTTTTTTTTTCCAGAAAATCCAGGGAAAGGTCATTTATTCCTAGAATAAAAGGAGCTCCAAGAGATATCTAACAGATGTCTTTATGTACAGAAACTGGGCAATTTGCGTTATACAAATCGCTATGTTTTACCCTTTGAACGCTTACCTATCAGTTTTATTGGCATGCGTGTGTTAGGATGGATTTTTGTTGAATGACTAAACACACGAAGGAACGAGCCACTTCCAGGGGCATAAGAATTGATTCCTGGGCGTTTTTAGCTGCAGGAAATAAGACCAGTGGCTTTCACAGACCCTGCATTTCAAATCCTCCCAGTGACTCATGTCGAGCCGTATGCCAGGTCAAAGCGGCATCGGCAGTCCGACTGACTCAGTGTGTTCAATTATGCTTGGCAAAGGAAGAGACAAAGCGCTGTCACATGGCTAGACTTTACCGATCCCGTCAGCACACCCAGCAGAAACGAGAGTGCTCATCACTTTCCTCAGTAGTCCACGTTCTGCTTTTCTGCAACTAGAGTAATGGCAGTTGCTTCCTTAAGATAAAGCTATAGGGGAGCAAAGAAAATGGTAATTCTTCAGGGGAAAATCCACTTATCTTATGCCCCTACTTTTGCAACCTTCCAGCCTGAGAAAGGCAGCTGGTACCATGGCTAGGAGCACTGTTGAAGCAGCCAGGCAGACCTCTGAGTGGCCCTGGGCCAGAGTCCACAAGTGGACAGAACCTGCAGACAGTGCTGTGTGCCTGCCAAGGCTGTCGTCTGGCTTCAGTTAATACATGTATTTTAAGTTCCTGGGAGGGGGACTGAAGAGATGGTTCGGCAGTGAAGAGCACTTTCCTCTCTCCCAGAGAACCCACCTTAGGTTCCCAGCACCGGTGCCAAGTGTCTACAAATCACCACTGCCTAGAAATCCAAACCCAGGGGATCTGACAGCTCCTCCTGGCCGTCACGAGCACTGGCACACATACACATATGGCTATACACATAAATAAAAATAAAAACACATTTGAAAGACCATGGGAAGGATGGAAACGAGGTGTTGGTGGATCCGAAGCTGCAGTTAGAGAGGAGGAAGAGCTTAAGGAGCTACCACACTGTGGGACTTCAATTGCAAGCCCTATACATGAAAGGGCTTCAGGAAAGGGTTTCAAATGTTTTTACCATGAAAATGTGACAAATGGGGCTGGAACCATGCCTCAGTCCTGAAGAGCACTTGTTGCTCATCTTAGAGGACCGGGGATGGATTCCCAGCACCCACTTGTGAGGTCACAATAGCTTCAGTGAATCTAATGTCCTCTTCTGGCCTCGTTGGATAACAGGCCTGAACCTGGCATATATACATACGTGCAGGCAAAAACACCCATAAACAGAAAATAAAAATCCTTTAAAAACATGCCAAATATTCACTGGCAAATATTTATTGAGATAGACACACTCAACCTGATTTAAACTCTGTACAATGTCTACATACCCCAAAATATCACATCACTCCAAGTATATATACATTATATTACTTAAATTATTAAAAAAATTTTTGAGTGTGGATTATAAGAAAGAAATGTTAAATCCAGTCTTTGCTTGAAGCAAGTTTTGCAGGTTATCTGTACTGTACAGCTGCACCATAGCTCCAAGGACCTTTTGTTCCCACGGGGGTATTAACTCCACCCAGAAGTCTAGGTTGCTAAGTAAAAAGCCCATAGCCAAGTGAAAGTTACCTCCCCTGGCCTTGTTGGTTAGGGGTATGCTGGAGACTCTCAAAACAGTACAGGCTACTGCCTCTGCTCTTGGATGTTGTCCAAAATTTAATAGCTAACACTCTATTCCTGAATATACAACATACTTTGGTCACGGGGTATGGAGAAATCAAGTCGGCACTGAGCCGGAAGCTTCCTCCTTGCTGGGTAAGTGTCACAGTACCAAAAGGTGCTGTGTGGGCTGGGAGTTGGTGGAGGAGAGGCATTAATCCTCTTACCCAACTGTCAACCTTGGGAGCTACAATGACCTAGTATGGCAGGGCATGCCCATGGGCGCAGTAGCGGAATGAACAGCACAGAGATAACTAACCGCATTGTGATTAGATTTAAGGCCCACTCCGTGGGAAGAAACACACACCTGGTACTGTAAATCTGCTCAGGAAGCCATGTCTGGGAAGCTCAGTGAATGCAGTAACAAACTGACCTTGAAATCCATGTCTTTTTGCCTGTAGATTAGCACTGCTCTCAGACCTCGGCATTTGTACAGTGGGTGGTGGGTAACACAGCAACTTATAGCTGATCCAAGTATGGAGAATAAGTGTCAGTGGAGCGCTCAGGCACAAAGGGCACATCTGATTAACACCTCCCTCCACCAAGGCTTAGGAACCATTTTGGAAAGATTGTAAAAGGCAGAGGTCAGGGAGGACCAGAGTGGAGCAGCATCCTCTGGACTTGACAGGACTCCTGTGCTCATGAACTCACAGTAACTATGTTGTAGTATACAACATCTACACAAGACCCAGCCAGTCCTTCCAGCACTAAAGGGAACTCACAGCAGCTATGACTTCCCATACAACACCTCCACAAGATCCAGCCGATTCTTCTAGCACGAAGGGGGACAGTCATGAGCCCCCACCTTAGCTGAGGTCTGTTGACAGTTGGTGGCTTCTAGGAGAATGAGAGTCAGGTTTTTTTAAGAGTATGGCCTCAAAAAGATCTCCCATGTACTAGTGATGGCCCTACACCCATGCACAAATTAGGACATGAAATCAGAAGGGATTTGGAGTAGGTGGATCAGAGAGGAGTTGGGGAAGAGTGGGGGTGAGCATAAACAAAATACATTGTGTGTGTGTATGTCTACATATATATAAAAATCTCAAAGAATTAATAAAAATATTATGTATATAAAAGAATATTTTGTTTCCAGCAAGAATGATATATTCTAAGAGTGCTGCTTTGGATATGTTGCTTCTTGTTATCACATGTAAAGGTTAGCAACACTCCTGCAACTACCAGTATTTTCCCTGTCATCTGCACACATAGCATAATCTTCAATCTCCCTGTCAGCGTTACTTTCCATTCAACCAGGTCAAGTCTGATGCTTGCCCCAAAACTGCTGAGGAATTTGGTGGATCTGTGTCTTGGAGATGTTCAACAGGCTGTCCAACCAGGCTTTGCCATACCTAAAGATGTTTTAATGAAGTGAGTTTTCATTTTGGGTTTTTAATTTAGAGACAAAGAGGGCAAGAAGCAGACTTTTCAAACCACAATCTCCAAATTTTTGAACATTCAGAATTTTTACCAAGAAGTGAAAACTGCCTCCTAGCTCCTTGCAGTTGCTGTTTTGCTAAAACCATTTTATGATCCATTGGGCCACCAGGAGTACAAATTTTCTGAGCATGGAACTGTGTGACTCTCCCTACGCCCTCCAAGCCAGGAGTCAGAAACCAGGGCTCACAGGCTCAGCATGAGCGACATCTTAGATGCCCTGTGATTGGGGCAGTGAGAGCCGATGCCATTCAGCAACTAGGAACTGAATCCTGGCCAGAAGGTGCCCCCTGGTACCCTTGTTTTCTCTTGTCACTGTTGGGGAAAGGGAGAAGCTGTTTCCATACAGAACTGTGGGCCACATTCCGATAATTATCCCCTGGAATTCCGTCAGAAGGAGAAAATGCGTGTTTTCTAAATCCATAACACCCTAAAATCCTTCAAGAGTTCTTTGCTACTTCCTATCTTTTCTAGTATGAAATGACATTAATTAATTAATGTTCAATAATTCTATTCAAGTATGATCACTCTCTCACTACTTCAATCTGTCATAACTTAAAACATTTATAGTTTGTGCTTGATTCAATACAAGTTTGAGGCCTGCCTGGTCTACAGAACTAGTTTCAGGACAGCCAGGAATACACAAAGAAATCCTTTCTCAAGTAAACAAACAAAAAAGACATCTTCAGCAGCTCCTGGGACAAGGAGCCTGAGAGACCCACAGAGGCCTTAAGGATGAGTCTGCGGAGCGCACAGACTCTGAAACGTATGTTAAAAAAAAAAAAAGGAGGGTCTTATAGGAAGATATTTTTAAAAAGTAGTCTCATGAGATTGGGAAGAAAAAAAACAAAAGATGGCAAAGGAGAAGCAAAACTAGAGATGCGACCTTAGCAGCAGTGGACAAAGTAGCTCGTCTTTGCCGAGCAGGGTCTGTCCTCAGCCTGTCTGGGACACACAGCAGTTTGAACTGCCAGTCTGATGGATAAACGCATGACGGAGAGGTGGGAAAGATGGCAGAACAGAGCTGCACTTGAACTCATGCAAGGCAAAGGCCGAATGCGGCTGCTGCGGAGGGGCCGGATGGGGAGGAGCAGGAACAAAAGAACATACAGCTGCCGCGTAGAGACAACAGGCTGATGTGCAGCACCCTGGAGCTGACACGGGCTCTTCCCTTGAACTCAATGCCCAGCCCCATGACCACCTTGGCTCTGAGCAACAGCAAGCTATCTGAGATAAAGAACGGTCCGTTTTCTGGATTAAGCTTCCTCAAAAGAACACCGTGGTCTGTGCTGCAGCCGAAGGCCATGACGGTATCCACAGTCCCTGCTACAGCCAGGGGTCATGGCGGTGTCCGCGATCTTTGCTGCCACCAGGGGCCGTGTTGATATCTATGATCTGTGCTGCTGACGGAAGCCATGCGGATATTCATGGTCCATACCGCCACTGGCTGTTATGGGCAAGGAAGCTTTTGTTACAGTGGGTATCGACACTACAGAAACATATTAAGAATAAGAGACATCGAAGGCTTTTGTGACCTCTCCCATCCCTACCCCTCAAAAGAAACAGTCTAGACAATAAGCCGTTGAAGAGAGCCCTCTAAAATGGTAATAAAGATGCTATAATGCAGTTCTTCGCACTTGATGGCTTTGGTGGGAGGGGCTGTTAGGGGGTGGAGAAGTACTCAGTTCTCTTTAAGGGGCTTGCCGTTGGATGTTTGATCTTGTGTCAATGAATATACGGGCACCACAAATTGGACTTGGTGTATTTTTTTCCTTTTGGGGATAAGGCACAAGAGTGGGAGATTAGACCTGAGTCAATGAGCAATGAGTGTGATTGGGGTGCATTGTGCGAAATTTGCAACTAATCAGTAAAATATCATGTTGGAAAAAAATTATAGTTTGCATACGTCATTACCAAATAGCTGTGTGAGGTAGAAATGGTTGTTCCTACTGTCTGCTCCATTTCCAGTCTAGCGTCCACCTCCCTGGAGGTTTAGCCACTGTCACTACATCACAGTGGCTGATACAGTTTGGGTTAACTGGAAAGAAAAGTGAACACATTCCCCTAAACACGTGTGTAAGTATAGTAACGAAGAAGAGTTTTCTTGAGACATTCTCAGAAAATAATAGTCTAGTCACATTTCTTTTGTAAAAGACAGACTTAGAGAACTATGGGAACTTTGACTCCTAGATTCACACTAAGTATCTTTGAATATGCAATACAAGATTATGCATATCATGCATAAATTTATGTGTAATTTGAATGCCTTCCCTACTTTTGAACTCAGGCGTGTAACTGGTCCAGGATTTTAGAGAAACACTGATAATCTCAGGGAGAGGAGAATTGCAAGGCTTTAGCAGAATTTATAGCAAGTACCTCTCCTGGTACAAGAAAAATAATATGAAGATGAGGGGTGGAGGAGGAAGAAAAACTAATTCTTGGAGGTTTTGCCCAGTGAGTCTTTCTGCTGGCTTCCCTCTCTATTGAAATTGGACAAAGATGTGTTTATCTGAGACGGCTTGCTCACAAAATGATCTGATATTTGTACTCTAGAAAGGACACCTCTATCACAGAAGAAAATGACACAAGAATGTTGGTAGGGCCACCACAGAGTCTAAAAGTTGTGTGTCCTCTGCCAGGCCAGAGCTGAAATCCAGACCCACACATCCTTGTTCACGGTGTCCAGAGCTGAATCCAGACCCATACATCCTTGATCACAATGTCCTCTTCCAAGCAAAAAGCAAAGATATAAATGCAAACCAAGTCCTCAAAAAGCGTTATGAGCCTATCTATTCCAAATTATGATTTCCTTCTCATAGGGTATGTGACATGTTGTACATAACTAAAATTTGTCATTTGGGGGAATGGAGGGAGGGTCAGAGGTTTAGCACACTTGTTACTCCTGCAGGGGACCTAAGCTCAGTTCTCAGCACCACCACCCCAAAAAAATGTCCTTTTCTGATCTCTGTAGGAGTCAGGCATGTACATGGTGTATATACATGCATGGAGGCAAAACATTCACATACATAAAACAAAGTATATAACTCTTTTTCAAGACTTTAATAATTAATGGAATTTATCATTTAGTAATTTACACAAGAGTTCATGCCAAAAGTTATGACAATAGTGATTGTAATTATTGTTTTGCAACATTTTCTTCAATATTACTTACTAATACATGTTAAAGCCAGGCATGGTGGCCCACACCTTAAATTCTAGCATTCAGGAGGCAGAGGAAGGAGGATCTCTGTAAATACAAGGCCAGCCTGTTCTACATAGTGATGTCCAGGACAGCCAAAGCTATGTAGTAAGAGCCTGTCTCAAAAAAACTAACAAAAGAACTCACACATATTTATATATTATAAAATATATGAATGTTTTACTATTTGGAAAAATGCATGACCCCTGACTTGAAGGAGACACACACACAACACATATTCGCTGGCTAGCTGTGTGATTAATTACTGTAACTCAATACTACCCTGAGCTGTGTCACCCTGTCCTAGAGCCCTTCACACAAACAGTCACAGTTTCCCCATGCCTCAACTTTCTTATCTGTGAAATGGAACTAAGAACACTAGTCCTTCCTCTGCTATTCGATGAAAATTAACTACTGTTTGATGTCTGCTAACGAAAGATTCTTTGAATGTACAGAGGGTTATTATACAAACAATAAAACTGCATTTGCACACAGCCAGGTATGATTCGTGTGAGAAAAGTTGGATTCCTGTACACTGTGCCTCCTTCCAAAACCAAGTACATCTCCTTTTTGATGGTGCAAAGTCTTAAACTAAACTGTGTCTAACAAGAATTTTATATATATATATATATATATATATATATATATATATATATATGCTTTTACGTTGACAACTGTTAAAAGGAATGGGTAAATTTCATAACATACTTGATGTAGTACAGTAAATTTGAATACTATTTTAATATAATTACAAGCAAGCACTGAGTTCTTTTATATTTTTAAACTCTCATTGAAATCCATGAATATTTTCAATCCAGAAGCACATCTTAGTCTGGACTAGTCAAGGTTAAGAGCTATTGGCCTCTCTATCTGGTGGCTCCCCACTGCGCAGTGCTGTAAGCGTATCTCATGGAGCCATAGACTTTTAGTTCCTCTTGGGTGAACAGCTTGCTGACATTGTCTTCATCCTCTTTATCTGCTGGCTATCAGAGATCACGATTCAGGGAGTCCATGCTTCTAGAAATTCTCAGGAGACTAGCAAGATGGAAACAGAAAAACACTCCAGAGTTGGGGAAATTACTTCTCTTGTTCCCTCAGAGAACTGTCTTCAGGCCTCCATGGCAAGCTCCTTCTCCATTTGTTACAGTGACCCCCAGAATATACCTAATGTCTCACAGGAAATACATGGAAGCACTGTGGAGTTAGAGTTAAATCACACGTCATAGTTCCAAATCTCCACTTCCGAACCTTTGGTCAACTTCAGTGAAATAAAGCAAACTATGTTGTTTGGCCCATTTCATTTCATTTGTGGGGAGAGGGGTGGAGTAACTGCCGTGGCTGGATTCGGTTGAATGACTCTTGGTTTGGTAGGCTTGTATGTGTATAGTTCTGGGTTGTTTCCCTTTCGGGGGAGGGACTAGAAGTGGTGTGTGTATATGTGTGTATGCGCACATGCACGTGCATGCGTATGTGTGTGCATGTGTGTTTGTTAACACTTCCTCAAACTCTTAGGAACATGTATCATCGCTGATTTTAGCTTTTCTTCATTTGCTTTAGGCAAATGCTCAGAACCTAAGCCAGACCTTACATAAGGATTGCACAGTACAAAATACCCCACTGAAAATACGCTTTATATAGGGCCGTGTTTACCATTTCACCCTTTCCGCTAATCTTTGAGAACCTCTGTCCTTTCCCGTCTGTTCATTTCAAACTAAATGCTAAAACCAGCCTGTTTGTGTCTATCTAAGCCCAAGCAGGAATGTCCCAGAATTTCCCAGTATCCTGTTCTGAGTTCATAATGTGTGACCTTCCACACATGAACTGTCATTATGTTTTGTATTTCTGCACTGGCTTCAACACATCAAATGTTTATGGAATATCTAATATGGGGAAATCTGCAAACAAAGACAGGCGTGGCCTCAAGGTACCTGTGTCATAGAGAGTGGTCAAGGAGAAATACAAAGAACCCATTCTACAGGCGTATTGGCTGGTGGGGGCTACCATTATAAGCTGCAACAGACTAAGTAGTTTGAAAAAGCATAGACCTATTTTCTCATAGTTCTGACTTCTTAAAGTACAAAACCAATATTCTACAGGGAAAGCTTCTGGTGAAGGTTTTCTTCCTACTCGACCAGGGACCCCTTCTCTCCATATGTTACACCATCTTTCTTTGGTTAGTAGACCTGCAGAGAGTGGTGTTTCTTCTAAGGCATTCATTCCACCAGAGGAGGGTCCTATTTCAAGTTCTCATTTCAGGCTAGTTTGCCTTCCAAAGGCTTCCTCTTAGGAGACCAGTCCTCAGCATTGGAATTTGGAGAAGGAACACAGGTACTAAATCCCAAACAAACGGTCTCCAAGCAAAGACAGATCAGGAAGCCTCCATGTGAGACTCCAACTAGGTCACCATGAAAATGGCCTCCCTTCTTGTTCTAACAGAAGTCATTTATCAGGGACCAAATAGATGAAATGACTTTCCTATATCAAGGCAGCCATTTCTGGTCAGTCTCCCACCCTGGCATTTGGCTTATGGGGCCTTCGCCTCTCTTTGTTGAACCTCAGTATTACATACTGAGCTGCTTTCTGAACATCTCTGCGATTGTGACTTGCAATGTCTAAAGTTCGTCATGTCTGAAGCAGGATGCATTAGCTTCTATCGGTTAACTTGTCCTTGCTCATGTATGTTCAAACTCTTTTGGAGCCAACACTATCTTCTCAGTTATCTTAGCTAAAAAACCCCTCCCTCGTTCCGAAATCTAATCACTGGAAAATGATCAGAAAACCGCATCCATGGTTCTACATTCTTGTTCCCGCCTCACAATTTATTCTGGATTTGTCTTAGTTCCGACTACCGTTACCTTTCTCTTAAACGGCTACAATCTAACTATTACATTTTCATAATACTAGCTAGTGGGTATGGAGTGCTTTCTGTATGTGTATTGTTTCCTTTCGTCTCCACTATTATTGGTTACACGCTACAGACGAGGAAACCAGATCATCGAAGAAAGCAAGGAGCTTGCATAAGTACAAAGCCTTAAACTCCAGCAACTAAATATGGAATCCTGCCTTGACTCATTTCAGCCCGCCAGCAGGAGTTCGCTTTTCTCTGGACCACTCTCCGTCCTGCTGTCCTCCAGCGCTTTCTGAAGTCATTGTATATATTCTAATGCTAGTGTCCTCACCTCCCAACTTCAAATCCTTCAGCAGCTTCTCTTTCCTACAAGGGAAAACTCCATGAGACCTAAGGCCTCAAGGCTTCCAGGCGATAGCCCCACCTTCCTCTTCAGCATCACCTCCTTTTGGTTCCCTACCTTAAATTTTCTACTTTAACACTTATAGCTGTTTACTGTCTCAGGACATTCCATTTCATGCCTGCCAACGCCATATTTTTCTTTACCAATTCTCCACAGTCCTTCCATTCATGATCCTGTTAGATGTTTTTCTGATTGGTTGGATGTGTATGTGTGGAGTTTTGTTTTTTTCTTTGGGGAGGGTTGGGGGACTGGATGTGGTTTGTGCATGCTTCTGTGGGAGTTTCCTGAGACCAGCGCCTTAGGGCAAAGAGGCACTAAGAATAAACTCATTAAGAAAAACCTATAAATGTTAAACTACATTTCACAGTCTATGGAGAATGAGAGGATCTGCAGAGTTCTTTGCAGTTTCTGTGAAGTTGCAGATAGCCCAGTAAACGAATGGATGCAAAGACCTTACTAACCGAGCAGCTACTCTTTGTTCTCTGTCCTCTGTGATGTGCTCCTTACATGCCAGTGAATCGTTTTCCATCTCTGAGGTTCCACAGAGATGTAGGTTCTACAAAGGACCAACCTGTGCTTCTCTTGCTCCCAACCAATGCTCAGTAGAATGTAGTATATAATAATAAAGCTTCAAGCCGGGCAGTGGTGGCACACGCCTTTAATCCCAGCACTCGGGAGGCAGAGGCAGGTGGATCTCTGTGAGTTCGAGGCCAGCCTGGTCTACAAGAGCTAGTTCCAGGACAGGCTCCAAAGCCACAGAGAAACCCTGTCTCGAAAAATCAAAAAATAATAATAATAATAATAAAGCTTCAACAAACACCACATAAACCTTATCCAACCAATAAATGGCCACTCCTATAAATTACTATAAATTACTCCTATAAATAACAAATATATACATCTTAAAGGGTATAAAGGGAGCTTAAAGGGTATAACTATATATAACAAGGCTATTTATTAATATTTTGGGAATCTGCCAGCTTACAAATGAACAACCACACACTTACCATGTACTCAATTTAAAAAAAAACAATACAAATAAAAATCTGGGCGTGTTATCATGTTGCCTATAGTCTCAGTACTTGGGAGATAGAGGCAGTAGGATCAAGAGTTCAAGGGAGGTAGGGGTTGTATAGCAGATTGGAGGCCAGACTGGGCTACATGAGACCCTATCTCAAAAGAACAAAAATAGATAAAAAGAAAATGAATTCTAAAAGAAAGCAAGCTCTTATAAATAAAATATACTTTACCTATTTATGTTTAAAAAAAATAGAGCTTCGAAGGCACCCATACTTGAATTTAGAGTTCTCACTGACAGTGTTGGGATATCCCATGCTGACATTTTATTCTTGTCTTAATCTGTAGTTAATTCTTTCTTCTACTGCTTAGTTCTACACTATGAAATCTCACACACACACACACACACACACACACACACTTACATTGATATGCAGTCATCCCAAGAAGGTGCCCTTTGTTTAACATTTAATGCACAATGATGTATCCCACACTCATGAACCTACTCCCTCAACTACTTATATTCAATTTAATGTGGGGTTTTGGTCTCATGTGACTACATTCCTTGTCTTGCCATCATTAAATAAATAAATAAAAGGCAGAGAGTTTCCACCTGCTGATAATTTGGTTCTATACACAAGAGACTCTGAAGACTCTATAAATTATCCCAGTATTGCTAACAATTTCAACAGGATTTAAAATTATCACAAAAATCATATAGCTTCCCTATTATGCCAATAACAAACATACGGAGAAAGATTTGGGAAAACAACCCCATTCATAATAGCTTCAAAATGATATTGTGGGGTAAACCTAATGAAGGCGATGAGAGACCTCTAGAACTAACACCCTAAAATTCTGAAGAATGAAATTGAGGAAGGCACTAGAAAATGGGAAGATAAATGCTGATGGATTAGTGAATTAATATTGTGAAAATAACCGCTCTATCAAAAGCAAAATATAGATGCATGCAACGCCAAATCCTCATGCCAGTTTATACGGAAATGGGAAACAATCTTAAAATTCTTATATAAGTACAAAATACTCCAGATAGCCACAGAGCTCCTGAGCAAAAAGAAGACTCTTACAAGTACACTATACCTGATTTCAAGTTATACTACAGAGCCATCATGACAAAAAAATCTTCATGATATTGTCACAAAACCAGACATGTAGACAGATCGGATGGAACAGAACAGAGAACCCAGGTGTAAGATAATGTAACTACAGTTGCTTGATTTTTTTTTTTACTAAAATGTCAAAAATAATCACCAGAGGAGGGACAACATGGTCACAAACAGTGCTGGGGAAACTGGATGTGTGCATACAGAAGAATGAATCAAGAGCTTGTACCTTATACTGCATGAAACTCAACTCCAGATGGATCAAAGACCTCACTCAAGGTTTGGAACTCTGTCATCAACAAGACAAAATGGCAAACTACAGAATGGGACAAAGGTCTGATCTCCAAAATACACAAAGAACTCAAGAAACTTGACATTGAAAGATAAAATAATCCAAAAAAATGGGGTGTAGACACAAACAGAGAACTCTCAACAGAGAAATCGCTGAAAGACACTTAAGGAAATGTTCAACATCCTTAGCCATCAGAGAAATACAAATCAAAACAACTCTGAGATTCCATCCTATACTGGTCAGAATGGCCAAGATCAAAAACACTGATGACAGCTTATGCTGGAGAGGATGTGGGATAAGGAGAATACTACTCTTCCATTGCTGGAGGGAGTACAAACTTGTACAGTCACTTTGAAAATCAGAAATTTCTCAGAAAATTAGGAAACCATCTACCTCAAGACCCAGCAATACCACTTTTGGGTATATAACAAAAGGATGCTCAATCATACCAGAAGAACATGTGCTCAACTATGTTCATAGCAGCATTGTTTGTAATAGCCAGAACCTGGGAACAACCTAGATGTCCCCCCAACCAAAGAACAGATAAAGTACATTTACATAATGGAGTACTACACAGCAATAAAAAAATGACATCTTGAAATTTGCATGAAAATGGATGGATCTAGAAAAAACGGTATTGAGTGAGGTAACGTTACCAGACTCAGAGAGACAAATATAATGTGTACTCACTCATAAGTAGCTTCTAGACATAAAACAAAGAAAACAAACAACCTATAGTCCACAACCCCAGACAACCTAGACAACAAAGAGGACCCTAAGAGAGACATACATGGATCTAACCTACTTGGGAAGTAGAAAAAGACAAGATCTCCAGAGTAAATTGTGAGTGTGGGAGTCATGGGGGAGGGGGTATAAGGGAAGGGAGAGGAAAGGAAGGGAGCAGAGAAAATGTACAACTCAATAATAAAAAATAAAATAAAAAGATTTGGAATTCTGAAAGTTCTAGAGAGAAAGTGGGGAGAGCATTTAAGATATGGGAATGGGTGATGACTTCCTGAATTCAACTTAGATGGTTCAAGAAACAAGACCAATAACGAGCAGGTGGACCTCATGAAAGCAAAGGGCTTCTGTGTAGCACAGGAAATTATCCTTTGGGTAAAAAGGCAGCCTATCGAATGGAGGTAAATCTTTGTTAGTTATACATCCAACAGAGGACTAATATCTAGAATACACAAAGAATTTTTTTTTAAAAACACCAAGAATTAAAAAGACAAAAGTGGACCATAGATCTGAAAAAGAATTCTCAAAAGAAGAAATATAAATGGCTAATATGTGATTTTTTTTATTTGTTTGATGTCTTTAGCCACCAAGAAAGTACCAATTAAAACTCCTTTGAGATTTTCACCTCTTCTCAATCAAAATGGTCATTACCAAAAAAATTCAAATGACAGTAAATACTGGTAAGGACATGGGGGAAAGGAACCCTCACTACTGTTGGTGTAGAGAGTAAGCTGGTGTAGGGCCTATGGAAATCAGTGTGAAGCCTCATCAAAAAGCTAGAAATCTAACTACCAAATGACCCAGCTCCACTCCTGGACATACCCCAAAGCGCTCAGCATCCTATTACAGAGATACGTGCTGAGCCATGCTCCTTGAAGCTCTAGGCACAGTAACTGGGAAATGGGATGTGGTGGGTGTGAACAGTCATGGTCACTGTAAGATCATACATTTGAATGTCAATTCATCAGGGAGTGACACTACTTAGGATTAGGAGGAATAGCCTTGTTGGAGCCCAAACCTGGTCCAGTGCTTTCTCTCCTTCTGCTGCCTGTGGTTCTGGATGTAGAACTCTTAGCTCCTCCAGCACCATGCCTGGCTGCATGCTGCCATGCTTCCTGCCATGCTGATGATAGCCTAAATCTCTGAAATTGTAAGCAAGACCCAATTAAGTGCTTTCCTTTACAGGAGATGCTGTGGTCATGGTGTCTCTTCACAGCAGTAGAAGACATGGAAACAAACCAGATGTTCATCAACTGATAAATGGACTATGAAAATGTGGTACAAATATACAGTGGAGAGCTGGAGAGATGGCTCAGCCATTAAAGGTTAGGCTCACAACCAAAGCATCAAATACACAATGGAGTGTTACATAGCTACAAAGAAAAATAAAAGTATAAAATATGCAGGATATTGGATGGGACTGGGAAAAATATACACTGAGTGGCAAACATCATCTTCTCCTTCATGTGTGGATCTCGGCTTCAAATCTCCAGTTCTGGGTGTTCAACTTGCAATTTCTGTAAACTTAAAAGAGGCCATTGGGGGAAGGGGAAGAACTCCTCAAGAGAGGACAGTGGAATCGATAATATGAGAGTAGATTGAGGGCAGAAAGACTTAAGCAGAAAGAAGGTTGAAGGAATGGGAGAGATGAAGGAACGGAAGGGGAAGATAAACCAAATTGAAAGATATATTTAAAAGTCATACAGAAACCTACTACTTTGTGAGTCAATTGAAAATGTAAATTAAAAATATAATTATAAGTGATATATATAGATGTATATGTATATTGCATGGTGAAATATTTCTGCTTCTAAAAGTCATGCTTATTATTAAGCAAAATTTCAAGGACCAGATGTGAGAAACCTCCTTAAGGGTTATCAGTTAGAGAGGCTCCAGAGGCCCCAAAACAATGCCATCTCTGGATATTTCTCTTGATTGCCCACCAGAACTAGTTGATAAGACATGGTTGCTTAACACCCTTACAGCAAGTTATAGTGAAATCAAATTAAACACGTTCATTTCCTTAGTGTTGGAAGGTGCTATGTAGGCTCCTGGAGGAGAAAAGCCATCAATGGTGAACTCTGCATCCTACCATATCAACATGCCAGGCAAGAGGCGCTCACAGGTATAATAGCGACAGAGCCATTACGGGAGTAATCAGCTGCTCTTTGATTGGATTTGAGACCTGCTTCACAAGAGGGAACTCATGTCTGGTAAGGTAAATCAAGTCAAAAACACATGACTAAGGAAGTCTTAGGCTCTAGAAGGAAACTTAACTACTTTTGTTTAGCTAAATTGACATGGCATCAAACTGTCTTCTGGATATTTATGCTTGTTCCCCAAAACAGATTCTACTGTCAGTCTTAGTCAAAAAGTTTCTTTTTGCAGTGAATAGTGATGAATATAGAGCAGAAGGGGCAGTAAGTGCTCGTCCCTAAAGAAGACATTTGTACTACCTCTTCTAAGGCCTAGAGAACATTGCAGAAGAGGGATAGAAAATATGTAAGAAGCAGAAGAAGAAGGAGAAGGGCTGAGAAATTCTGTCTTCTGGACTTGACACATCCATTGTACCATGATCTCATAATAAGGCTACCTGCACTGGGACTGAGAAAGACTGAGTCTATCAGAAGTCACTCATGTGCTGGGGTATAGTCCTCCCTACTGAACTGTTGGCTACTCATGGATTCTGGGGAAAGTCTGTCTTTATCATCAGTCGCGTATCCAAAGATGAGGCCACCAGGCTCCAGTAGATAGTTCCAAACTCCTGGTCACCCAAATGGCCCTGATTAAACTCAATGGGTCTACAAAAACAAAACAAAAAGTTGTGAATGTGAATAAGATAGATAGTAGGGGTGAAAGTAACCAGAACGTATTAATACCGGTATGAAGCTGTCAAATATATAAAAAAAAAGAAGTTAAAATAAAACATTCCCCTAGTACTTGTACTGAAATAATCTCTACAGTGTTTAACGAAAATGTGATATTTGGTAAAGCCTCAGAAATGTAGTACTTCCTATCCAAGAATAGTGGAGGAATTATTAAATATGCCCAAGAACTGTTGAAACCTCTTACTTACAGATATGTACTCATGAGGCTATGAATGTGTACATTTATACTGAGTCACATAAAATATGGAGCACACAGAGCATATGTCTTCATCCTGGTGCCCAGAATTCCGAGGACAAAGAAGTGCTCTGTTCCTGCCCAGAGCTTGTCAGTAGCTCACTGTCTGAATGCGCCCATACTTCTGTGCCGCTCAAAGGCTGGTGGCAAAGGATAAAACCCATCATTAGCAAGATATTTGGAGAGTTTCATAGACTGACCAGCCACCCTGCTAATAATACTAACTTGAAATGTGAGGACTATTATCTGTTTAATATTCTGGGTAATTTTAAGTGTGTCTATGTGCAGGCACAAACACCACACTCACGTATATGTGGAAGTTGGGAACAGAACCTAGATGCTTCTGTTGGCAGAATCTCAATAGCATTGGATGTCATTGGGTTTTCGCCCACTTAAAGCAACTGTGTCCAGTTAGAAAAATCAAATAAACTTTTAATAATCTCCACGAATCAAGAAGGATTTAGCATTCCCTTGAGGTGATTAAAACACAAAATAATTTTAAACCTTGTCTTTCTGACTTTGGAGGAAGAAGGACTGAGAATTCAAAGTCGTTCTCAGCTACACGACAAGTTTGAAGCCAATTAAGGCTACACTGTCTTAAAAAAAAGCACTGCAGCATTGAGGAACAAAATGCAAGCATTTCTTAAAATGCTGAAATACAGCGACCATGTGATCCAGTAGTCCATATACAGTGTGTTATGTCAGTGCACAGCCAAGACAAATGGAAACGTGTTCCCATACCATTTCTAAATGGTGGTTCATAACGACATTCCTAAGAACCCAAACAAAGAAACAATTCAGAAGTTCCTCAACTAGTAAGCAAATGAATAAAATTCACTTTATTCATAAAAAAGAATATTATTTGGCTTCAGAAAAATGAAATGAAGTACTGGCACACTCAAGAGGGAAATGTATCTTGAAACATTCATTACACTGAGAAGCCAGATACAAAAGGTTACAAATTGTGGACCCATTTAAAGGAAATATTTAGCACAAATTCACTCCTAAATAAGTGGTCTAGTGATTATCAGAGGGAGGGGGCATTAAGAAGGAAAACTAATGTGCCCATAGTTTCTTGGGGGGGGGGGGGCATGAAAATGTCTTAATTTAAAAAAAAATGGTAATTTCCATCAGGTGGCTCACCAACAGCCTGTAACTGTAGCCTCAGGAAACCTGACATCCTCTTCTGTTCTCCTGGTGCACCTGCATAGGTGTGGCATATACACAGATACCCACACATGCACAGAAATCAGCGTTAAACATTTTAAAATGGTAACTTAAAACTTGTAAATATATGTAGCTGTTTGAAAGAAAATGGCCCCCAAAGGCAGTGGCACTATTAGGAGATGTGGCTTTGTTGAAATGAGTATAGTCTTTTTGGTGTAAGTGTGTCACTGTGGGGGATAGGCTTTGAGGTCTCCTATATGCTCAAGTCACACCCAGTGTCTCAGTTCACTTCCTGTTGCTTGCAAGATGTAAAACTCTTAGTTCCTTCTCCAGCACCATGTCTGAGTACAAACTGCACACACTACACACATGTTGCACCATGATGATAATGGACTGAACCTCTGAACCGTTAGCCAGCCACCACAATTAAATGTTTTCCTTCATCAGAGTTGCCATGGTCACTGGAGTCTCTTCACAGCAATAGAAGCTTTAAAACAATATACTAAAAGTCACTAGACTTTCTATTTTAAGGGTACGTGAGAGATAGTTCAGCAGGTAAGAGTTTGTACTGCAAAGAACCTCAGTTTGGTCTTCACCACTTACATCAGGCAGCTCACAACTACTTGTAATCCAAACTCTAAGGGATCTAATGTCCTCTTCTGACACATACACAAAATTAAAAATAAAAGCAATCTTTTTTAAAGGGTGAATTTTATAGAATATTATTTAAATATCAATAAAAGTCATTACCAATATGCTACATACTTATATATGCATATGCTTTATGATCTTAGTTTATTCTCTTTAACTCTCAATTTCTTATTTTAAAATTTTTATTTGCATGTATGTGTGGGAGTGGAGGTATACATGCCATGCTATACATGTGGAGGTCAGAGAACAATGTAGGAAAAGTCAGTTCTCTCCTTCTACCATGTAGGTCCTAAGGATCAAACTCAGGTTCTCGGGTTTGTTTTCCTCTGTTCCTCTCAGCTTCTAATAATAGGACAGAAGAATCTCTTGTTCATAATTAGAAATCAAGTTAAAGTGATACATATACCTGATTTTAATAAATACTAAGTTACGACAGCTATGTTAAGTGATCTATAAACCATTTAATATCATTCCAGCCACAGAGAAAGTCCTCAGATTATAGCCGCCATTGCCTTAAGCCCTTTATGCATAAGGAAGAGGGAAAATAAATTGTTAGAATCAGAAATGAATGGGGAAACATAACAACATATAAAAAGCAATTCAGATTATAAGGGGAAAATGTTAAAAACCTGTACTCCGTTAAGTTGAAAAACCTAAAAGAAAGAATTTATTTTCTAGATTCAGACAGACCACCAAAATTGAAATAAAAAGATATCAAAGCACACTAAGAGAGAAGAAATGATAAATGAAAATTCCTTTCAGCTATGGGAGGAGAGACAATGTCCTGGCTGGACTGGGGGTGAGTGGGCTCGGGAATTTGAGGTTGGGGGACAGGCAGAGTGGGACACGCTGAGAGAGAAGACTGGAAAGGGGGGGGGTCTTCACGGGGTCAGGTAGAAATCTACAAATCTATAAGGATGGCCCCAGCTAAGACCCCTGGCAGCAGTGGATGCAATTCGGAACTGGCCACCCCCTGTGACAGGACCGGTGACGACTACCAGGTTGTCATCAGAGAACCTTTATCCAGCGCTTTATCCAGTGACTGATGAGGCAGATTCCCAGTTCCAAGGGCAAACACTGGCCATGCTGGGGAGAAGGAGGAGAAATTGTAGGAAACAGGGGAGTCAGGAACATGGCAGGAAAACACACAGAAACCACTAGCCTGGCTCACAGAACCTGAACCAACCACCAGGGAGTCTGCATGGAGCTGACCTAGGCCCTCTGTGTATAGGTGACAGTTGTGTAGCTTGGTCTACATGTGGGACTCCTGGCAATGGGAGCAGGGGCTGTCTCTGGTGCTTTGACTGGCTCTTGGGAACCCATTTCTCATGCTGGATTGGCTTGCACAGCCTGAATACAGGATGGTGCTTGGTCTTACAGCAGCTTGATAGTTCACGCCTTGCTGAAGTCCGTGGGAGATGAAGAAAGAGATAAAGACACTAAAAAAAATGGAAAGGCATTTGATGCTCATGGATTGGTAGAATCAACATTGTGAAATGACCATACCACCAAAAGGTACTTACAGATTCAATAAAAACCCACTCAAAACCGGCATCTCGTCCTTCACAGACAGAAATAGAAAAAACAAAAAATAGCCAAAACAATTCTGATTTAAAAAAAAAAAAAAGAACAATGTTGGCTGGATTACCATTTCAGATTTAAGATATATTACAGAACCATAGTAATAAAAAACAACATGATACGGCCGCCAAAACAGACATATAAGACCAATAGAACAAAATCAAGGACCCAAATATGAGTACGTTACTCTAGCCATTTAATATTTGACACAGATGCCAAAAATATACGCTGGATAAAATAAAGCATCTTCAACAAATGACGCTAATAAAAACTGGATGCCCTCATGCAAAAGAATGAAATCAGACCCACATCTATCACCTTGCCCAAAGCTAACTCCAAATAGATCGAAGATCTAAATATGAACCTTGAAACACAAACTGCTTTTGAAAACATAGGCTGTACCCTACATGATAAAGATGAGAAAAGGACCCTAATTTGATCAAGAATAAAGGCTAACAATTGACAATTAAGAAATTTAATTAATTTAAGAAATGAGACTTCTTAAAACTGAAATGCTTCTGCATAGCTAAAGAAACAATCAACAGGGTAGAGAAGAAGCCCATAGAATGGGAAAGAATCTTTGTCAGCTATATATCTGATGAAGGGTTAATGCCCAGAATATAATATATATTATATAAGTGTTTATATGTATGTATATATGTTTTTTGAGACAGGGTAACCCAGGTTTTTTGTTGACAAGGCTGGCCTTGAACTCAGAGATATTCCTGGGTCCTGGCTGTCCTAGAACTTGCTCTGTAGACCAGATTAGCCTTGAACTCAGAGATCTTCTTGCCTCTGCCTCCCAAGTTCTGGGATTAAAGGTGTGTGCCACCACCGCCTATCATGTATATTCTGGGACCTGAATAGTGAACTCTCAAAAGAAGAAAAAAAAATGGATACTTTTTTCAAAATCTTCAAAAGCATTTATCATCTCTAGTCATATGGAAATGTAAATAAAATGTAAATAAACACAATTTTGATATTTTATTTTACCCCAGCCTGCATGGCAAAGATTAACAAAACAATACCAGCAAATGATAGAGAGTGTGAAGAAAATGGAACCCTCAGTCACTGTTGGTGGGATTACAAACTAGCTGAGGCACTCTGGAAATCAGTGTGGAAAATTCTTCAAAAAACTAAAAGTACCATATGATCTACCATATGATCAAGCTACACCACTCCTTGGCATATGCCCAAAGGACTCAACATCCTGCTCCACAGATGCTGGCTCAGCCATATTCAATACTGCTCTATTCCCAATAGCTGGGGAATGCAAACCACCTCACTTCCTTCACCGGGTGTAGGGCTAATGAAAAAGTGGTGCATATATACTATGGAATACTTACTGTTTGGCTATTTAAAAAATAAAATCACAAACTTTGCAAATAAATGGATAGAACACAGAAAGGTCATGCTGAGTGAGGTAACACAGATGCAGAACTACAAACACCGCATGTTGTCGCTCATCAGAAGCTGCTAGCTCCCAGACTTCAGATGTGAGTACAAATCCGGGAGTAACTGCAAAACAACCAGGAAAGGAAAACAGGACCATCGCTAAGGGAGAGTAATGAGCAAGCAATAGAGAGGGGAAGAGCAGGGTATAAGGGATCTGATTGGGAGAATGGGGGAAAACAGGGTCTCTATTTAGGGACGTGGAAGATAAACCCAAAAGGAAGGGAGAGGGTAAGATAACCGTAAGGATGTCTAAAAGAGCCATAAGCGATCATACTGTTAACTATTACATTCAAAAGCCTATAATACACATAAGCATGTGTGTATGTATGTATATATACATAATATATAATACACATAAGCATGCTTATGTGTATTATAGGTATATATACACACATATATATACACATAGATATATAATATTTTTAAATGAAATTTTCCCACCAGGCTGACAGTGCTTTGCCTGAGAACTAACAACAATCTAACAACAACCCTACCCAACAGTAGGCACGAGTTGCCCTTTTTTGAGTTGTTGTTCAGGTTGTCCAAGAGACTCCCAAGACATTCCCATACCTAAAGTTCAGGGAACAATGCAGAAGATGGGGTGAAAAGACTGTAAAGAGCCGGAAGTCCGGGGGGTTTCCTATGAGAGAGAGTGTGTCTCCCAGTAGCATAAGAAGCTATGCTCATAAGGCCTCACCAACACGGCTGTGTAAGCATGAACTTAGCAAGAGCGGCAACAGCAGACATGCCAGAGTGCGTGGGGGAAAGACCACAAGGCCTCAATTCTAAGCAAAGAACTACAGGCAGCTAAAGCAGGCAGAGAGAAGGAAAAACAGTCTTCCCCAGGGCAGAGCACACCAACTGGTTATCCAATGCACTGAAAGCATATGCCTCCTAGTAACCTTCTACAGACTAAACACGGTATATTTGTATAGTTAGGAATGTGTGTGTGTATAAATGTGTATATAGCAACAATTAATGAAAAAAAGGCATAAAGAAGATCAAGGAGAGGTATACAGGAGGCTCCAGAGGGAGGGAAAGGAAGGAGGAAATTATTTAAGTTGATTATAATCTCAAAAAAATAAAAGGAGGGGCTGGAGAGATGGCTCAGAGGTTAAGAGCACTAACTGCTCTTCCAGAGGTCCTGAGTTCAATTCCCAGCAACCATATGGTGGCTCACAGCCATCTATAATGAGATCTGGTGCCCTCTTCTGGCAAGCAAGCATACATGGAAGGAATGTTGTATACATAATAAATAAATAAATCTTTTTAAAAAATAAAAAATAAAAGGAATAACTTGTAAAAAAAATCATTTACATGACAATAAACCTCTATTTTAAAGTTTTTTCTGTCT
Organism: Arvicola amphibius; assembly: GCF_903992535.2. NCBI lineage: Eukaryota > Metazoa > Chordata > Mammalia > Rodentia > Cricetidae > Arvicola > Arvicola amphibius. The sequence goes on along the minus strand of NC_052057.2, from coordinate 20,753,703 downwards.
TTTCTCCATAGAGAGCATTTAGCTTTCCATTCTCCTCCTTAAAATATGATCATCACAATTATCAGGCTCTCCTCAACTACCTCCTCTTCATAACAAATAAAATCAGATTGGCTTTTACCTTGGTGATAAGTTTACACTTGTCTATTTGACTTGATTAATGTGTGCCTTGTGCAGGACGAGAGAACCAGGCCTGGTTCTGTGCTGTCCTGAGTCACCCATATTAGCGTGGAGCCGAACACAAGCTTTGCAGATCAATAATTAAACGCTGAGTGAGTGAAGAAAGGAATGGGCCTATATCCGCTCAGTGAGTGGCTGTCCCGTAATAGGTGGCTCTCAGTGACGGGATGGGTGTGGAAAGAAGGCTCACTGTCAAACAGGATGCAAGTTGTCATTTATGAGTCACCTGGGTGATTTGAAAGGTTACCTGACACCTTCTTCCCTGGGCATATCATACTAGAGTTCGAAGGTGCCTCCCCATGGGCAGGAAGGCCCACTTCACCCTAAAGACATCTATCTCATTCAACCAGCCACGGATGACATAATTTTTTTTAAATAGGTCAAAAATCCTCTCATTCTTAATCAGAGATCAAAGTCAAGGTACAAATGTATTTCCTCAGTCAGATAGACATAAACACACTGACTGATCCAGGAATCGACAAAGCTGGACTTCAGCCTTGCCTTGGCTTTGGATGTGGGTATATGACAGGAAGGGAAATGGGATAAGAGCACATCGACTCAGCGTCCAAAGATAGAAAGAAGTGGAGCATATGCAGCTAACAAGGCAGAGAAGGTGCTTACAGCCTGGACTTCATCATAATTCTCCTGCTGTCAAGCCTTACCTTCTCTTGGGCCCTTTTGTGCCCTGCTCTCACGTGGAAAGTGTGTAAGTCATGGGTGTGGGTGAGAAATTGTTTCAGCACCCAGTGACCATGGGTTCACTCAGTGATGCTTCCCTCTGCAGGCTGGAAGTTTGGTTTGTTGTCCAGTGTGAACGATTTTCATTCTTATTTCTCAAGTTGTCGCCGTGTTTGCCAACAGCCTTCATTGCTAGCTCACCTTCACCTTATGAACTAGCCTAGTTCCCAAGATCCTATATTGTATGCATTATTTATTTTTAACCTTTAATTTTTTTATTTTTCATTGCAAATGGATCACATGTATCTTAGGTTAGCCACCAATTCTATATGTCATCGAGAATGACCTTAAACCTATTATCCTCTTGCTTCTACTTCCTGAGTGCTAGGATTACAGGTGTGCACCAATAATATCTGCTTTACGTAATGCTGGTGTTTGAAACCCGGGCTTCACGCATGGTAGGCTTAGCACTCTAGAAAAGGAGCTACATCCCCCAGGTGTGTATTTAAGATGTTACACATACAGTTTCATGTTAAAATATCAGTATGCATATAACACATACAGCTTAAACTACAATTGCATCCATATATACAAACACATTATAATTTTAATGTATGTAAAATAAGCCTTAGCAAGATTTTTTAAAGAAATGATTAAAAAATCTCAGAAAGCCCCTCTACTCCTTTCCAATCCCAATCAGTACATTCTGCCTTAAAGAAGATTTCTTTCTAAGCCTGATGCGGTGGCACTCAAGAAGTTGAGGTGACTCAATTGTGGGTTCTGGGACACTCTGAGCTCCAGAGTAAGACACTGTCTAAAAGAAAGAAAAAAGAAAATTCTCCTTGTTTTTCTTTATTTACTTATTACTTATCTAATTATGTCTTTAAATAAGGTTTGACTTTGCCTCTTTTTGCTCTGGACCTGTTCCACTCAGTTTAAGGCTCTTCCACATTACTGCCTATAGATGGACTGTGTTAATGTTGTTTATACATTTTACCTAGGGATGGAACATTCCACAGCTTGTTTATATATTCTGCTGTGGGGCCTGTGAGGATTGCTTCCAGTTTTAAATTGACTACAGTATCATTTTAATGTGCATTCTTTGAACCCCTTGTGTCGGGAGGAGGATTTGAGGTACCCTTTATTTCTTAATATTAGCGCCTCTTGAACTTCCTCTGCCAGCTCTTTCCTGCTCCTCAAAATGAGCTCACTCTTTGTGCGTTACAAGCTACACTCAAAGGCAATGTTTTGAAACAATAAACATTTATTATCTCACACACCCACTTGTGTAGGTCAGGAATCCGGGAGTGCCTTATCTGTGTGGTTCTGGCTCAGAGTCTCCGGTAAGGTTGCAGTCACCGTGTGTGCCAAGGTTGCAGTCATCAGAAGCTGTATCTGCCGCCAAAGGATTCACGCCTAAGCAGCTCATGAACATGCCTGTAAGTCAGTGTCAACCGTTGGCAGGAGACGTCTGTTCTTCTCCACATGGGCACCTCCTGAGAGCTGCCCTGAGCATCTTCATGGCTGCTAACTTCCTGCAAACTAGGTCATCTGAGAGAGCAAGCCAAGAATAATCACAGCCACCTTGTGATCTGGCCTTGAAAATCTTGTTTGCTGTGTAACATTCTTCTGAACGAGGCACCAAGGACAGCTTAGAAACAAGAAGAGATGACACAGTTTTTGAAGGCAGAATATGTTTGCTTAAAGGAACATATTTTGGGCTTGGGTTTTTGAATCACTATCTTTCTATGTTGTCCTGGCTGTTCAGGCCAGGCTGACCTCAAACTCACAGAGATCCTCCTGCCTCTGCCTCCTGAATACTGAGATCAAAGGCATGGTCCACCAAGCCTGGCCAAACCTGTTTTAAAATCATCAGAAAAACAATTCAAATCTTTTCAGAGTTCAGCGACTATAAAATGATTACTTCAGGTGTCAATGAAGTGATTTCCATGCAATTATTTTTAAAACCTAATTGTTTTTAAATTGCTAGGCAATGGTTTAATGAAAAATGTAGGTGCGCATAATTTTAACTCTCTTCCCACATGATCCTTATCGATCACATGGGAATCATAAATTTGCTGTGAAAATACTTGGCAAGAATAGCTATTCCCACATGATCAAAATTAACATTGAGAACAAGACATATCACTATTGTGCTGCCTCTAGGATCACATCATTTTAGTGTTACTCTTGCCAAAATCACAGAACTTAAATTTAATTGTGAAACATCAGATAAGCTAAACCCAACTTGGTAAACATTCTACAAGACAGCATGAAGGTTGTAGAAAACAAAGAAGGATTGATACATTGTTTTGGAATAAAGAAAACTAAGGAGATGTGACAACCAAAACCAAGGTGAGACTCTTTACCAAAAACTTATACCAATCAAATGGCTGATGAGTTTGATTAAGGTCAGTAAATTAGTTAAAATGTGTCAGTATATATGTCCTGGTTTTTTTTTTTAAAACAACTGAATTTACATAAAGTGTTAACATGGGGAGGTTCTGGGAAATATATATATATATATATATATATAAATTTCTCATACCATTTTTGCAATATTTTTTGCTCTTTGTTTGAAATGTAAGGTCATGGCCATGCTGGACAAGTGTTCTACCTCTGAGCTATATCCCTGAGGCTTCCCTTTGTAATTTTTGATACATCTGAAATTATTTTAAAATGGAGGTATTATTAAGTGATATCTGAAGCTCCTGTGTCTCTAAGATAAACCCCACCTGGGCAGAAGTACAGCAGTTCCTCTCTATCTAGTCTGTGGCCTCCCTCTAGTGAATACGCACTTGCAACATAGCATATGCCTACTCTGCAATGGATATCTGGCTACTGAGCTTATAGCTAAAAGTTCCCAGAGCCTTTTCACCTGTTAGGTGAAATCTATCTTTCCTAGTAGGAAATTCTTCCCCAGCGGCAGCTGGATGGAAGTAAGGGTATCCCCTCTCTCTTGCTGAATCTCCTACCTGCAGGTGGTCGAGGATGCTCTTCCAGCTCTTCCTCCGAGAGATGCACTGATCTTCCCTGGACACTGATCTCTAGCTATCTGTTTGTAAAGTGTTTTTCAGATCTCCATTCTCTCCAAGTGAAATTCATCGCTATGTTCTCAGCTCCCTAGATCAGGAATTTCCTACATGGCATTGGTTCCTTAGGACTGTTAGTTTATAGGGAGCAAAACCTAATTCCCAGTTCCTGACATAAGAACTAACAAATGCCAAGCCTATCATTAATTTCCAGAAAATAAAACACCTAAACATTAATAGCCTAAAGCAGTACACATTTATTTTTTTAATATGTTTTTATTAAATTTTTTTTCATTTATTTTAACAATACACATTCATTTTAACCCACCAGGTCTGAGTATCAGGAATGCTGGAGTAGCTCAGCTGAGTTGTGACTCTGGGTCTTTCTTTTTTTTTTTTTTTTTCTTTTTCCTTTTTCTGGTTTTTCGAGACAGGGTTTCTCTGCAGCTTTTTTTTTTAGAGCCTGTCCTGGAACTAGCTCTTGTAGACCAGGCTGGCCTCGAACTCACAGAGATCCTCCTGCCTCTGCCTCCCGAGTGCTGGGATTAAAGGCGTGCGCCACCACCGCCCGGCTTGGGTCTTTCTTAAGGCTCAAAACAATCAGAAATATCACGTGCTGTCCAAACAGAGGCTGACAGAGGCAGGCAGGTCTCTGGCTCAAGGCCAGCCTGGTCTACCAGAGCTACTTCCTGGACAGTTAAGGCTATCAGGGAAACTCTATCTCAAAACACCAAAGCAAACAAACAAACAAAAAGTCACATGCTAGGGCTGTAGCCTGGTAGGGCACTTGTCTCTCCTGCAGAAGGACCTAGAGTTAATCCCAGCACTGCCAAAGGTCAGGGTTGGGAGGAGCCAGGGCTAGTCACCCAAAGGCCTGTTTAGGGCTGTTGCTTCTACTTCTAAGCCATATAACTCTCATAGCTGTTGATTAAAAGCTTCCCTTCCTCTCCAACTGTTAGCAGCAGTTTGGTTCTTCCGAAATGAGTCCCTCTCTAAAGGTTTCTTAGTGCCTTGTGGCAGCTGGCTTTCTTGAGAGAAAATGATCCCAGAGAAAACAAAGCAAAAGTCCCAATATCTGTTATAATCTACTTTTGTAGTAACACACAACTGTGTTTACCGTATTCTGTTAGTGCCATTCTACACGGGACAGGCACAACGGGAAACAGGGAGTCTCAGGGACCAATCTGAAGGCTGATTCCACTGTAGGAACTCCCTCAATGTCTGAATAAATGAAGAGAACCTCCTCAGACCACATCCCAGAGCACTTAACAATCAAAGACCCAAAGAGAACCTGTTTATCTTAAGGCAGTCTTGGCTCCAAAAATATACCTAGGCGTTAATTAGGATCACAGACATGCGTTATTCATTCACACTGAATAGAAGGATCTTTTCATTGTTCAGGAATACAAACTTAGAGCGGGTCAGAGGTGACTGGGAAGCTCGGATGAGATGAGTGACTACCGATCCATTGAGTTGGGAGAGTGAGCTTTAGGGAAACACGGTCCAGAGTCATTGACTTGCTCACGATGATAAGTCTCTCCCTACTGAAGGGTCATTCATGAGTCCAGGCATGCCAGCTGAGAGCAAAGCAAAGCAACCGTTATGATTTTCCCTTTTCTAATTCTGAAGCTCATAAAGCTTTCCTCTACATCCTATTATCTGATATTAAAAGTACTACAAACCCTTGGCCATCCCTGTGGATTTTTAGAGAAGAGTCTGATATTACATAAGAGCTGTGTGCCCCGGAGCGAGATTCATGACTCCGTCTTTAGGTCTTATCTCTTGATCACGTGCAGCTCCCTGTGTGGACTGTCCTTTCCCTAACCTCTAAGTCAATGCTTAGAATTCCGCCAGTTTTTCTAGTTCCTGCCAAGTTCTTCCTCCTTCCAGAAGATTCCCTCTCTAGGGCTTGCTTCCCTGTTGGAACAACCATATCTTGCAAGGTTTTTTTTTCCCCATTGTTATGGCATTTCTCTATTATATATCTCATTGCTCTGAGATATATCGTATGTATTTTTAATCTCTGCTTCTCCAAAATAAATATTCCTTAAGTGGTTAGATGGATATATTTGATTTTTCCTTAGTAGAGTTTCAATTTACCACCCCAGGCTCTTTGCTGTTGAAAACTCTGGAGTCAAAGTTTCTGAAGCATCCAATCTGTTTGTTTCTTAGTTTGCTGCCTTTCGCTTTTTATGGATTCCAGGCTTTGTAAACCGTTACAGTTTGAAGGCAGGGTGCCCTCGACAAAACTAAAAGGTTACATGGCACAATGTTGGTGCACGGCCCCTTTAACAAAATGAGGCCCACTAATCAGATGTGTTTCTAAAGCCTTCTGCAAATATGTGTCATGCTTATGGGTGGCTGCATTCCAGAGAACTGAATACGTGCTACAAAGCAAGAGCAGGGCTAGGGGCAGGGAGAAAACCCTTACAAGGCAAGAGAACTGAGGGTACTCCGGGCTCCCTGCTAAATGAAGACAGGGCGGTGCTGTTTGGAAATACTGAGTCCGATAAAAAGAGAAAGGGAATTGAAGGGAGAGGGGTACCTAGCCAGCAGGTCATACAGACTCAAGCAATGGAGAAGGTGCTTAATGAGGTCTAAATTTATGGTCCAAATCAGGGCACAGTCCTAGGCAATTTCTAGACTCCTTTTACCAGCTCCTTCCTGGGGAGATCTTCAGACTAAGGTAGTGTTCACTGGGCCTCTTGAGAGCACTTCCTCAACTTATACCCTTCCCTCAATCTACCTTCTGGCATGTGGCCTAGGGACAACAGCTCTAGAGTTGAAGGAAGTCATATGGTAGGAGAATCCTGACTCTGCCCCTCAGAAGCTGGCAAATGACATGAATTCTTAGAACTTTAGTTTTCTCCCCCAATGAAGCTATAAACCAAGCTAATCATACCCACAATCCGGTTGCACAGTAGCTCCCGCTCAGCGGACGGCACTTACTGAAAAAAGACAGCCCTGGGTTCAATGAATAGAGCCCAGATCTAGAGAGGAGCGGTAACCTGCCTGGTTACCTACCTTCTGTGTGAGTGAATCTTCCATCCACTTTCCTGATCTTCCAAAGGGGGATGATCGGGATGGTTTCTATCTCAGGGTTGAGGAAGGGATGCCATGGTTATTGCTCAGAGCTGGTCACATCGCTAGCACTCAGTGGATAGAGCAGCGGTAGCTGGTGGAAGTAAAGATTGTTATCGCGATAACGCCACGGGGGCACCACCTGAGACAGGTGAGCTGCTGCTGAGCTCTCTGCCCTCTGTCTTTCTCAGCTGTGAGATCCTCCCTTCCCTTCTCGGTAGCTCAGCTGTAACAACAGTGGCCGCTCTGTCAGACTAATCCAAGGGTATATGTTTATCACTTAGAACAATCCTGCACACAGCAAACAATAACTATTAGACGCCATTATCATAAGTTGCATTCGTATGTCTAGTGGAGGGGCGTTTCTGTCAGCAATTTTAGAGTGTGAGATTTTAAACCGCTAAAGAAATTGGAAGTGTAAGCGCTCTCCCGGGATTCATCTAGACCACCGTTCCTCACCCTCCCCCCCCCCCCCCCCCAGCAAGGCGAGCTCTCAGCCATAAGCAGTTTGCAACTGGGCCCAGCTGAGTGTTTCTTCAGTGTCAACATGCAGAAAAGACAATGAACTATAACTAGTAAACTTCCCAGAGGGAGACAGCCTCCTTTCTCTGGCCCTTCACCTTCAGGCTGGCCCTGTGGAGGGAAAAAAGTTTATAGTTAACAGACTGCCGAATCCCTGGCGTGCTGCAGCCTGCGCCATAGGTCACACCAAATGCGAGGCGCTTCAGAACGCAGTTTTTACTCTGCTCCCCGAGCGTGCTGGAGGAACAGCCTAGGTCGCTCATTTAGATCTGGGCAAGGTTTACAGTCCAGGAAACATTTTTTTCCCCTTGTCTCCAGCCAATAATCTGGTCACACAGTGATGTCACCCCGCAGTTATGCAAAATGACTTAAGTGTTGGAAAGGTGACAGGAATTCCACTGACACCAGGATCACAATGAAACTGCTCAGCAGCTGGCTTAGTCACGGTGCACACTGTAGATAAGTCACTTTCGAGCTGTGATTAACCGGCTGTTCCAACAGCACGATTGTCGACATCGGGGCTCATGGTTTAAATGATCATTACTCAGTTTCCCCAGTGTCTGAATAATGTGTGTGAGGTGGCCCCTGAACTTCCCATAATGCCAAGCCCTTAGGGGGCGGGGCACTGTAAAAAAGAAAGCGCTTCCTAGCCTCGATTTTCAGCAAAAAGTTTATACAAAATTATTTTGTCTCTCTCCTAAAATCAGTCGTTTTAACTTCTGGATGGTTTTACCAGTCCAAAGACAATGAGGAGCCTGTCCCTCAGTGACAGTCCAGTCTGTTAAACCTTGCTTTCTTTTTCTCCCACAAACCAGCCTCTGTCAGTGCCACAGGAGGTAGACACCATTTGCTCTGCACTATCCGTTGTTAAAATAATCCTGACATTTTTCTCATTTCTGGTTTTGCGTGGGTGGGCGGGGGGGGGGGGGCTGGTGAGGGGTGGGAAGGGACTGCGACGGGATAAGGTTTCTTTGTATAGCACTGGCTGCCCTGGAACTCACTCTGTAGACCAGGCTGGCCTTGAACTCAGAGATCTGCCTGCCTCTGCTTTGTGGATGCTGGGATTAAAACCCTGTGCCACTACTGCCTGGCTGATGTGTTTTTTTTTTTTTAATTAAAAAATACTGAAAAGTACAAAAAGAAGAAAAACCTCCATAATGTTTCCCTCGAAGTAACCTGAACTAAGCCAGGCACACGCCTTTAATCCCAGCATTTGAAAGGCAGAGGCAGGCGGATCTCTGTGAGTTCGAGACCAGCCTGGTCTACAGAATGAGTGCCAGGACAGACTCCAAAGCTACAGAGAAACCCTGTCTTGAAAAACCAAAAATAAATAAATAGATAAATAAATAAATAAATAAATAAATAAATAAAATTCCCACTCTCAAAACAAAGCAAAAGAAAAACAAAGCCAACAAACAATGGACAGTCTTTACGCACACATCCATTTGACACTGACATTAGGAAACGAATCTATGCAATATTAGATTGGTATGCAGCCTAGAATGGCTATTATTTTGGAGTTATAAGTAGTGTTTGACCTTCTTATTAGCTTTACTTCCGGTGTCTCAATCAATTTCATAAATACTGCATAAGTTTTTACTAGTGAGGGTGTATTGTTTACACGTTCATATTGTTACACCAACAATTCACAAAAATTCCACGGAAGAAAATTGTCTTTCATATGTAACTAATTTAATAAACAAGAACCGGCTTCCAATTGAATATGCACATTTTCATCACTTGTAAACTATATTTGAACACGTATAGCATTTACACATTAGTATAAAAGCATTAGGAATATATCAAATATATATATATATATATATATATATATATATATATATATATATCGTGGTTATCATTCCATGGCAGGATTGGGATGATTTTTTTGTCTTCGTTTGTTTACATAATTGGATGTTCTATTATTGCATTTATATTTTCTCTGAAAGAACAAAATAAGGAAATTGTGTTTTACACAGAGGCCCCAGAAAGACAAGGGCGAATAACATTTCTGCCATCCTTTAAGGCAAATCAGCTGGGAGCTCACCCTGACAAGCAGCAGCCTCCCACCACACAGCCTAAGAGAGAGTACAATTTAAAATGGCCACAATCCCATAGCTGCCACATCGTCAGCCATGTGATGCCCTTGTTCGGAGATCACAGGGTCGCTGCATGCTAGACAAGCACTCTACCACTGAGACACAAATTGTAAGTTTGATTTTCTAGCTCCCGCCTTCAAAATGGAGCCTGGATTGTTGTGAGCATTAAATGAAATCTCAGATACACACTGAAGTGTTTAATAAGTATAACAGGCTCGTCCTGTAGCTGGAAGAGTTTCCCCGGTTCTACGCTCACTTGCTTTCTTGCCAGTTACAGCTTCTGTATATGCATTTGCCTTCAGCCTAATCGAAGGCACAGTCTCTCTTTGCTTGTGTTTACTGCACTGGAGCAGAGAGACTTAAAAGGCACAGTTACTGCAATCCGCTGAGGAGCAGACACAATGCTATGTCACTTGACTTAAGACAGGTTCCACATTTTCCAAACACGTCCCTGTGAATTATCTGAAGTCTTTATGTTTAATGTGTTTGTCTCTGGTTGAGTGCTGTACATAAGTTACCCAAGACCCCCAGAGAACTGTACTGTCCCTGTTTCTTTCTGCACGGCCTCCTACATTATAAAATGAATGTTTGGCTTGTTGGATCACAATCACGCTTCAGGTACAGTTTCAGAATTTCATTTCAAGACATTTAGCACCCTAGAAATGTACACTTCATTTCTCTATATCTTGCTCTGCATGTCAATATGTTTTTGATCTTTTCTCTTCTAACAAATGTTTGTTGGAGGAGGCCGTTTGTTTGTTCCCGGCTGCTCAGACCATGAAATAATCACACAGAAACTATATTATTTGCGATACTGTTTTGCCAATAGCTTAAGCATATTTCTGGCTTACTATTAACCCCTTTCTATTAACCCAAGTATTGCCACATAGCTGTGGCTTACATGGTAAACTTCCACCCAGTGTCTGTCTCTGGCGGGGCTACATGGCTTCTCCTGACTCCGTCTTCTTTCTCCCAAATTTCACTTTAGTTTTATTATTCATAGAAAAACTTAAGGTAGGAAGCTAATGAAATTGGTGTTTCTAACAGTCCAGTTTGTAGCTTTAAAAAGCCGAATATATTAACTCTTCTTAAAGAGCCAAATAGCCATCAAATTTAGAATATGGCAAAATATCCCAATAAAAGGGTGTTCTGGGTCAGTCACAACTCTGTCTCTTTATAATCATACTTAAAAGCCAGAGGCAGTTGGGCAATTGTCAGCGGCCTGTAGGATACAGGATGGCCTCTGTCTTGATCCATTGTGGTTGTACTGCATGTGGGTTGCTCAACAGTCTCTGTGTCCCTGCGGTACTCTTTCCTTCCCTGTGTCCCAGCCAGGCCTTTTCTTCTCCATTCCTTTAATTCTTCTCCAGTTTGATCATTTTACTTTTTTTTTTCTCCCTGGCATGAAAACCCCAAGCCTGTAAATTACTAATTGCATCCTTTAAAGGACTAAACAAATATGCTATAATTAGCCACATAAACACAACCTGGGTTTTTTGCCCCCCCTGAAAGAGTTCCCAGCAATCTTGGGCTTTCTGCAAACACATTCTTCAAGAATGTCCCCAAATCGTACACGATCTGTCCACTTTAGATAAGCTGCCGTGATCAGGTATCACTGACTGAGCTGCTTTCCTGGACCATGATTCTCAACACCATGGTTACAGTGCAGACAGTCCCCCAAGCCCTGGTTCTTCTGCTGCCCTTTCCTTCTGGGCCCTCTCCTTAGCCCACTCCTGCACATGCATGCATTGCTAGCATGCCCTTGATTGTTCCTCATGATCCTCACTGGTCCCCTGGGCCACCAGGAAATTCCACGGTCATTTCTCCAGTGTCCCCTTCTAGTTCTCTCAATGCACGGACTCTTGGTTTGAGTGGTGTCACACTGTTTACCTTTTCGGATTCCAGCCGGCTCCAGGCCAGCCTTCTGCTCTCTGCCCCGTGTTCGCCTTTTAAGCTATCTGTCCAAGTCATGACTTTTAATTCATGGGTTTCTTGGTAGTCACCTTGTACATAGTGTTGGCGTTTTTCAATGTTAACTGTTTAGTTTTTTAGTCTCGGTCTTTGAGAATAGATGGTATTCTCAAAGTAGATAGTGACAAAGGTTCCAGAATGTTCTGAGCTCCTACCTCTCTGAGCAAAAAGGACCCCGGACTTGAAGTTGCATCCTGTCCTTTCCACACGACCCTTCTGGGACCCCAGTCTTAAGTCACAATCCATTCAAGTAAGTTGATACCAGAGGTACCAGAAGGAACACTTCCAGTTGTTAAAATCTTTCATCTTGGACTCATATAGGCCTGTGTTCAAATCCTAAACTATGTGGCTTTACCGATAAAAATTTAGAAGATTGCAATGTTACAAAAATAATGCAATTAATAATACACAAGCATCCTCACTCCCAGTGACCTTAGCTATTAAAATGAGTACAACACAAACCATGCCAAGTTGTTGTGCTGGCTATGTGTTTACTGTTAATTATTGACTACAATCCAGTTCTCATAGTATTTAGTCAAATGTTCCTTATAAGATATTTTATGGCTCTAATGTCAGTCTTTCAAGATTCCATTTTAATCTTTACTAATGGTGGTGTGGCTTTGAACACCTTATTTACAAAACTCTGCTTTGGTTGATTAACCCTTAATCTAAAGTTAATAACAATACCTAGTACATAGATACAGCTGTGGACCACATAAACATCAAAGACAGACGATGTGTATGTGGTCCCTGAAGATAAGAGTGAGCCTCAAAATGTCTATCACTCGATGATGTCATAGCCACCATGACACAACACCACAAAGCAGTCACAAGTTTGTATAATGATGATATAAACAAACCTACTACATTGTCAGCCACATAAAGTCCTAACCAACACAATTACTAATAGCACATAGCCCTCAGTGGTGATAAACAACTATTACTGACTTGTATGTTTATGTTTATTTTATCTTTATTTCAGGAGTGCACGTCTCTTAATTATACAAGGGAGGTTTATTGTAACATAGTATGCCATGACACATGAGTGGCAGCCTCGTAAATCTCATGCTTACTGTCTCATGATTACATGTAGAAGCCACGTGCAGAGATTTACCTGAGAGCGTGCAATGATGCTCTGAGATGATCACACTACAAGGAATCTCCTAGCCCTACATTACTCCGAATGCATCCCTGGCACTACGTGACACATAACTGTAGCTGGGAGGGATCAATAGGTTACCTCTGAAAGACAGCATCTTATAGTGTCTGACATTTAGGAAACCACAGAGCAGTGAATAACTCTATCTAGTCCCAATCGCCCAGAACAAATGCACAAAAGACCAGGATCTTTTCCTTCCATGTACTCAGGGAAACAGACCCAGGATTGTGCAGACGGTTATTAGCCCACAACGCCTACATTTATTCATTCAAACTGGACCTTAAACATTAAGTAGTCAGTCAAGCATGATGGTACGCCCCTGTAATCCTAACCCTTGGGAGGTAGAGGCAGGAGGATTCATGGAGCCAGGCCATCTTTAACTACACTGTGAATCCAAAGCCAGCATAGGCTCCACGAGACACCATAGCACAAAACAAAATACAAGCAAACAAATTCACCAAAGGGGAGAGGAACAGAAAAGAAAGCAAAAGAGCCTGTGGAGATGGAAGAAAATGTGTTTTCTACCAAAACAGCAGTTGTACGTCGAGAAAAGGAAGGAGGAGGAGGAGCGTCCCTAGAGCTTGGGATAAGGGTGGGAAAAGGGATGATTATTCTTAAATGCTAAAAACATTCCTCGGTCTCCTCACCAGTAATCTTGTTAGCTACCAGAAATAGAAAACTAATTTGAAAATTTAAAATTTTCCGATTTTACTTCTTCCCACCAAAGTCAGGATAAACTCTCAATTCCTCGGCATAGTTTTTCAGCCTGCCGTGAGCTCTCCCCACTTGCCTCGATGTCCCCAACCCTCTCCTCTGCCACCTGCCTTCCTGGGTCAATTGTACTTGCCAGAACAGCTGAGGCTTTTCAACTCTTTCCAATGAGCTGTTTTCCTGATTTGACTCAAAGATTGTCTAGAAGTCTTCCTTGACACTCTGCCCACAACCACCTCTGTCCAAGAGCAGATTTGCTCCCTGCAGGTCCCATAACATCCTGCTTCCCTCGGGCAAGTGTGGTAACAAATGGGATTCCACATTTCTGTCTTTTACCCTTTGCATCCCAGTTACCTTTCCTGCCCCTGTGTTCAAATACTGTGTAACAGAAGCAACTTAAAGGGAAAAAACAGATAGAGTGATTCTTTTTTTTTCTCAATTTGAGACATTAGAATCATCTGGAAAGGAGAAATTTTAATTAAAGATGGCCTGCAGGAAAATCTGTGGGTGGTTTGTTTTTTGGTTTTTTGTTTTTGTTTTTGTTTTTTATTAACGATTGCTGTGCCAAGGCAGTCGGCAGTCCTCAGTTGTGTAAGAGAGCAAGCTGAGCAAAAAAAAAAAAAAAAAAATGAGCAAGCCAGTAAGCAGCCTTCCTCTGGGGTCTGTTTCAGTTCCTGCCTCCAGGTTCCTGCCCTGACTTTGCTCAATGATGGACTGCGATTGGTGTGTGTGTATTAAAAAAAAAAAAAATTAATTCTATCCTTTCCGGGTGTTTTTGTCACAGCCACAGAAAGCAAACGAGAACAGGATTTGCTGTGGCGCACGGTTCCAGGGTACAGTTCATCTTTAAAAGTCCTACATATGCTGAGGTATCCCTCTCGGAAGACCTGTGAAACAAAGAATGATAAGGTCTCTGAGTTACAGATGGCTTATAGCCACAAATATTTTCAGATGGTGTAATGCATAAGAAAATGAATGGAGAGAGGGGTCTAAGGATGCCGCGCAGCTGGTAGAATCCTTGCTGGGTATGCGTGAAGTCCTGGGTTCGTCTCCAGTGCCCCATAAACTCTACGCACCTGTAATCCCAGCGCTGAGGAGGTAGAGGCAACAGATCAGGAAAACACGCTTGTCCCTGATTACAGAGTGAGTTTGAGTACAGTCTGGTAAGAGAAGGGGGAGAAAACACACACACACAATTAAGTAATCTGCTGGGAGAATTGAAGAGGAGGTTAACCCTGCCTGGGAATCCCAAGAGTGTTCCATGCCGAGGGAAGTGTAAGAACTTACCGTTATTTGTTGAAAGGAGGAAGAGATCATCTGAGATCTAGTTCAGGAAGTGCAGTCCTGTGGAGAAATCAGGAATATTGTAACTTCTCAGTACAGGAACACACGGCCGAGAAAAGTATCAGAATTATCAGGTCTGTTTCAGATATGGGCCTTGAAAGGGATGGGACTGAACTGGTAACCTTAGGGAGAAGCATGTTTCCATAAGCAAACATTTCTCAAAGAATGTTCCAGAAACAACTAGCCTAGATTGGGTTTGCGCTGAAGTCTCGGCTTGGGAAACACTATACTGCTCTCCCAACTCCCACGATCCCCACGCATAATGAACACGAGCATATTAGAAATCCTGAACGTGCCTGGCGGTGGTGGCACACGCCTTTAATCCCAGCACTCGGGAGGCAGAGGCAGGCGGATCTCTGAGTTCGAGGCCAGCCTGGTCTACAAGAGCTAGTTCCAGGACAGGCTCTAGAAACTACAGGGAAACCCTGTCTCGAAAAACAAAAAACAAACAAACAAACAAAAAAAGAAATCCTGAACGTCTCAGCCTTTGGGAAACCTGGCTAGTGAATTTGATTACTCTACGTTGTTGCTGTTGTCTGGTTAGTTTTACCCGAACACTGCTTTAATCCTGTAAACTAGCATTTTCTGAAGCACATTTTGGGAGCCTCTGATCTAAACCGCTCTCCACAACCTAGCTGTGGTAATTTGTAGCTTTTGGTTCTATTTTGTGCGGTGCAAGCATTAAATAAACAATGTGATAAGAGTTTTGGAGAAACATAAACTTTGGTTTTCATGTATGAAAATAAAAGGTGTACTAAATCTAATAAGTCTGAAATCAATTTCTCCTTGTTTGTTTGCTTTAAAATAATTTTGACAGAACTGAAAATAGTTATTTCATGTGAAGGTGAATGTGCATAAATCAATACTTAATAAATTCTTAATAAATAGTGTGGGAAAATCTAGTTAAAGTTCAAAACTCATTTCAAACGCAATTCGATGCATTGTAGATTAGTTATATTTTTGATTGTTCTTTGTCTTTTTGATACTGAGTCTCATGTTGCCCAAACTCATTAAGAAACTAAGGATAAGCATAACCTTGAACTCTGAATTCCTCCCGCTTTTGCCTCTCAAGTGCTAGTCAAATTTTTTATATTAAAAAGAACTTCTCAGGGCTAGTAAAGTACTTATTCAAGTATGAGGGCCTAAGTCCAGCCCTTGGAACCCACGTGGGGATAAAAGTTTGTAATTCAGGACTGGGGAAGTGGAGACCAACAGATGCCTGGGGCTGTGTTTAATCAGTGAGTGAGTTCCAGGCCAGCGAGGGAGACCTTATCTCAAAACCAAGGTGGACAGTGTCTCGAGGAACAGCACTGGAGACTGACCCCAGCCTCCTTATGAACACCTGGTCATATACACAAGAACTTGAGCCCACATAGCACACACTCAATCATAGAAGCAAATAATTCACAAATTCAAAGAAACTTCAAATCTGCATGATTCATTTTGACAACAAACCGTTTTAAATGGCAGACCTATTAGTCACTTGAGATTGTGTTTTGGAAATAAAACACATTAGACTTCAATAACCTCTAGAAACCGAATAGAGACCAAAACTCCAAGTCAAAGGCTAACTACTACCATGGAATTCTTTCCTAGTAGCTAAAAAATAAGGATAATTGATTCCTCTAACACCAGGCTATAATTATATTTGAAGTACATGCACTCAAAAACTCCCATAAGTCAATATGAAAACCAGACCAGATAAAAGAAAAAAACAATTTCAATAGTCATTTCACAAAGTAGGTTGTTCAAAGGACTGCACAGCACATAAAATGAACCTAGACCCTCAGTGATAGAGAAGTGTCCATTCACTGACGTAGGAAGGGTTTCTTGCATTTCTGTAAGTAAGATTATCAGCAGTGTAACGGAAGTAAAAGCTACAGATTCCTGAAGAATCAACACCGAGACCTGAGCTGCATGAACAGCAGAACTGCACACAAGCCCCTTTATTGGCCTGGACTATTTATACTGAAAATGTCAAGTGTTGGCAGGAATGTAAAACAAATAGAACTCCCAGTCAGGTGCCCTGACATTTGATGCCTACAATCCCAACCTCAGCGAGGAGGAAGACTAGTGATGTGGGAGGTCCTTCTGTATATGTGTTGCTTTTATTGGCTAATGAATAAAGCTGTTTAGGTCAATGGCTCAGCAGAATAAAGCCAGGTCAGAAATCTGAACAGAAATATATATAGAGAGAGAGTAGGCAGAGTCAGAGAGATGTCATGTAGCTGCCAAAGGGCACAGATGCCGGAACTCTACCAGTAAGCCACAACCTTGTGGCAATACACAGAATAATAGAAATGGGTTAATTTAAGATGTAAGAACTAGCTAATAATATGCATAAGTCATTGGCAAAGCAGTGTTGGAATTAATAAAGTTTCTGAGTGATCATTTGGGTCAGAATGGCCAGGAAACAAATAAGCATTCTCCATTTACAGATTAGGAAGAGTCCAAGCTCGTCCCCAATTACCCAGTGTACTCAAGACCAGCCTGGGCTACATGAGACTATGTCTCAAAATAAAACAAGTGGGATTCTGATACACGGCCACCAAAAGTTTAAAATTGGTATAAGCACTTAAAATAGCATCGCCTATAAGATAAACAGACCTACCAGATAGCCCAGTACCCCAATCCCTAAGAGAAAAAATACATCTCCAGTAGAAGATAAGTAAAAAAGATGTAATTGATGCCCTCTTCATAACACCTCACGATGGGCAAACAATACAAAGACCATCAAAACTGGAATAAATAAGTAATTATGGTGTGTTCATGGAGTAGGGTCCAATAGAACAAAGAAAATGAGCAGATGATAAATACAGCAATTACCCTCACAAACATGATGACAGAAGTTCTATACATGAAAGGAAGGGAGGGAGGGGATAGAGAAAAGGAAGAAAGACAAATAAAATAGTGGACACTGTGTGATACCATTTCTATGAAGTGCAAAACTAGGGTCTAGATGGTTTTGGAAGTCAGGATGGTGGTGATGCTTGAAGGGAACAGGAAGGAGTTATATGAGGTCCTCTGTTGGTCACGTGGTTGTGTTCACATGGTCATTTCCTGTGTTATGTTATGTGGTAATCATCTCTGAAGAATATTGTCATATACCTAGAAATATGCCCACAGTAAACTGCTAAGTAGGAAGTGTGCTGGGTGGGAAACATCATGATCCTAATTAAGGGAGGATGGGCCTAAGCATGGGAGGCTGACTGAGAGGCACACATGCCAAAGTTGCTAGTGACCGTCCGGGACAAGACTTCTGGGATGACTATTTTTGGTTGTCAACTTGACTACATCTGGAATTAACTAAAATCAAAATACTGGACATGGTGGTAAGGGATTTTTTTCTTAATTAAATCATTTCAAGTGGGAAGACCTAATCAGCATCTTTGAGGTAGAAAGACATACCTTTAATCCAGATCTTTTGAGGTGGGAAGAGCCACCTTTAGTCTGGGCCACACCTTCTGCTGGCAACCCATATAAAGGACATGGAAGAAGGAAGCTTGCTCTCTTTGACCGCTTGTTCTTGTCCTCACGGGCAAATCCATTCTCTCACTGACATTAGAGCTTACTTCTTTGGGATCCTGGCATCTACTGGAGACCAACTGAGACATCCAGTCTTGTGACTGAGCAACTACTAGACTCTTGAGCCTTCTGTTTAAAGGCAGCCGTGGTTGAAGTAGCTGGACCACAGCCTGTAGTTACTCTAGTAAGTCCTCTTTCTACATATAGAGAGAGGTTCACTCTGTGAGCTTGGTTACTCTAGAGAATCTTGACAAACACACTTTCTATTGACTTATTTGTACTTCACTGTGTTTCTTGGATTTTCTTGAGTGAGCAGATAATCGCTGTAGAAAATACTGAGTATTAACCACATTCCCGCCAGCGTTCACCCAGAAAACAGCAAATCTAATTGTTCAACATGAAGCTCTTATTTCTAGCAAAGGGAAAGTTTTGAGTGATCGTCCTGAATGGCGTTAACAACTAAGCCAGAACACCAACCACGGCAAACCCAGGCTGCATCAAATATGATGCCAAGGTTCTCTGTGACAAACTTGGGTAAGTATGCCAAAACTGATACTTTCTACAGCCTCAGGAACTTCTTTGAGAAAATCTTGAAATTCTATTTCCTGCCTAAAATCCTAGGGTAGCCCTAGTTCACCTACCAACTAGACATTTAAATTACTTTATCAAAAATTTAGTGAATGCTTTTAAATAACATAAATCAGCAGATATAGCCCATGTTCTCCTAAAACATAAACGAAAGAGTAATTACTCTCTCGTTCTCTCTATGCTTCGTTCTTCCGTAGTAGATGCTCACCAGTGTTGGGGGATTTACCCCTCATCTCCTCGAAAGCTGTTAAGTGCAAAGGGAGAAGAGACCAGGAACAATTATCTATTTCCTACCTCCTCCCAGGGCTCCAGTACTTGCTCTCTGGGCCCAGGCCCGCGCTTGGCTCTAGGTCAGACTAATGCAGCTGCTGAGGCCCGAGTGCTCGCTGTCCACACTGACCGCGGCTCTCCACACGCAGACATGTGGGCCACAGAGCACTGGAGCAGAGTGAAGAGCTGATGCAATCGCTAGCCCTGCTGAGGACGAGGGTTCGGAAAGCTGTTTGGGGGAACAGATAGCCAAGATCTGACCCCTGGAACGGAATGCGGAACATCGTGGCGAGGCACGGCCTTCCTCATAGGCATTTACCGGGCTCGAAAACCAAGGACCAGGCCTTTTCCAAAAAAAAGAAAGAATAAAGATTCTACGATCACCAAGTCACCTGAAGATTACAGTTACGATTAAATGCTTTAAGGACTTTCAGAGGAGCTTACCTGCTTTAAAAGGAATTAGAGCCCAAAAAACACACGTTATGTTTTAGAAACTCCCCTAACAGAAGCGTTGATGCTTACATGGAGACTCTCCATTTCTCAGGATGAGCAAAGAGACGTAGGAGATGGGGTGGTTTTTATTGGACCCAGCACAAGAGAGAAGAAAGAGCATCTCCCACCCCCAACTGCAGGATCTGAAATCTCCTCACAGAGGACAGTGACCGAGGCTAGAAGCATCCAGGTCACAGCCTCGGGCCAGAGTCGCAATCAGAGAGCCATCAAGCAAATATGCAGGAAACTGCTTCCCTGGCCCTTCCAGCACACTAGTGCTGGACTGCAGGGCAGCTTCTGGCAGAATTAGGAGGCAGCCCTGCATGCTTGATAGCTTTGATTATTTGCTATCCGGGAGGCTCTGGGAAATGACAAGAAAAGCAAGACAGGAAGGAGATAGAAGAGGGGATGCTAAGTCTAGGAGCTCAATCCTTGTCAGTGGAGAGAGAAGCATGCAGGGGGGAGGCAGGCAGGGAAAAGAAGAAAGAAAGTGGGTGATATACAGAGGAAGTGGGGGGGTCAGCCTGAGGAGGAGAGTTTTTTCTAAAATGGAGTCACCAATTGTCCAGCCTCAAGAGTTGTGGTTTAGGGTATCCTGCTTATATGGAGTTAGATGTTTTGCTTTTAATAGTTGAGCCAAAGAATTTTTAGAAACATTTTAGTAGAAAAAAAACAATCAAACTAAGCGGCTAAATAGATGGCTCAGCAGTTAAGGGCACTTACTGCTCTTCCAGAGGACCTGGGTTCAGTTCTCAGCACCCACAACAGGAGGCTCACAACTGTTTATCACAACTCCAGATCCAGGGAGCTAAAGCCCCAGTGCCTTTGTTCTCCATGGGCTCCTGCATTCACAAACACACCCCAGCACACACACACACACACACACACAGAGAGAGAGAGAGAGAGAGAGAGAGAGAGAGAGAGAGAGAGAGAGAGAGAGAGAGAGAGAGAGAGAGAGAAAGAGAGAAAGAGAGAGAAATAAAAATAAAAATAAAAATAATTTTTCCCTTTAATCCCAGCACTCGGGAGGCAGAGGCAGGCGGATCTCTGTGAGTTCGAGACCAGCCTGGTCTACAAGAGCTAGTTCCAGGACAGGCTCCAAAGCCACAGAGAAACCCTGTCTCGAAAAACCAAAAAAAAAAAAAATAATAATAATAATAATTTTTCAAAAATTCAAATATACAAAGAAAAAGGCATTGAACCTGGTGTACCCAGAACTCTAATCCAACAATTACCAGATGCTAGCAAAGCATCTCAGAATCACATTCAATCTCTATCATTTCCTCTCTCTCTCTCTCTCTCTCTCTCTCTCTCTCTCTCTCTCTCTCTCTCTTCCCCTCCCTCCCTCCCTCCTTGTTGATTGAGTTTCTATTTGTTTACTAGCTGTAACTGAATATATCGAGTCAGGATTTTGTTTTGTCTTATTTGTTTTTACAATTTGGGGGTTGAACCTAGGGCCTTGCACATGCCAGGCAATTACTCTACCACTAAGCCATAGTCCCAGCCCTCTTTTTACCTTTTATTTTGTGTCTGGGTCTTCCTAAATTGACCAGGCCACCCTTCTATATTGCTTCTACCTTGGCCTCTTGAGTAGCTGGTCTTATAGGCCTATGCCACCAGGCCTGCCTTTGGGTTAGTTTAAAGTACAGACACTGCATCATTAAACCTACAAATACTACAGTGTATATACTTTAAAAATATAACTGTAATAGCTGGACGTGGTGGCGCACACCTTTAATCCCTACACTTGGGAAGCAGAGGCAGGTCGATCTCTTTAAGTCTGAGACCAGTCAAGGCTACATAATGAGAGCCTGTCTCAAAGAACAATAATGGTAGCAATAACAATATTACTCTTGTACCCTACTAATGAATTCTTATTATCACATAATATGAGGGACTATTCTGAAGCTTTCTTACATTAGAGCTTTTTTTTTTTTTTGTTACAGTACGCAGGACTACTTGTAAACTTTGCCCTTAGAAAGACAGTGGGAAATTTTACTGAGAGAAAGGACTAGGAGACAAAGCTGTATTGGGAACCCTGGGAACAACATAGAAGCAATCAGAGAGTCCATGTTCTAGGGTTAATTATCACATGGGGCACAGTCATGTAGTAGAAGACACCAATCTTGGAAAACCTCATGCTTGGCTCTAGAGAAGCCCACAATATTCAGTGCACACCAGAAAGCCAATGTTCGGCTTGCTCTTGTTGAAAGCAAAGTCTGGGGATTTGGACAATGGGAAAAGAGCTCTATTCTGACCCCAACCCACCAAACACACTGCATGTTCCATAACCACAATTTAAAAATTTAGGTATCTGAAGCAGGATTGAGACAGCAACCTGGGCCAGAGTGAGCCTGAGGGAACGAAATCCACAGGAGCAGGACTGAGGCTGTAAAAACGGCCAAGATCAAAAACGCTGATGACAACTTATGCTGGAGAGGATGTGGGGTAAAGGGAACACTCCTGCATTGCTGGTGGGAGTACAAGCTGGTACAGCTCCTTTGGATGTCAGTGTAGTTATTTCTCAGAAAATTAGGAAACAACCTTCCTCAAGACCCAGTAATACCACTTTTGGGTTATATAGCCAAAGGATGCTAAATCATGCCACAAGGACATGTGCTCAACTATGTTCATAGCAGCACTGTTTGTCATAGCCAGAATCTGGAAACAACCTAAATGGCCCTCGACCAAAGAATGGATAAGGAAAATGTGGTACATTTACACAATGGAGTACTACATTGCAGAAAAAAATAACATCTTGAAATTTGCAGTCAAATGGAAGGAGCTAGAAAACATCATATTGAGTGAGGTAACTCAGACCCAGAAAGACAATTATCACATGTACTCACTCGTAAGTGGTTTTTAAACATAAAGCAAAGAAAACCAGCCTACAAATCACAATCCCAGAGAACCTAGACAACAATGAGGACCCTAAGAGAGACATACATAGATCTAATCTACATGGGAAGTAGAAAAAGATAAGATCTCCTGAGTAAATTAGGAGCATGGGAGAGGGTTGAAGGGGAGGGGAGCAGAGAAAAATGTAGAGCTCAATAAAATCAGTAAAAAAATATTAGGTATCACTTAAAATGAGATTTTTAAATCGAGAAAGGGACTGGGAGTGTGCCTCAGTGATAAAGACATAGCATAGCTTAGCATATGTTGGGTTCAACATTGCACCAAGGTAGGAGAGAGGAGAGAGAAGAGACTATTTAATTTTCTCTACATTCTAATAGATCGTCTTGAGTCCCTGGCTTTGAAAACCGTAGTGCTGGCAGTTACCCCAAGAGAAATATTTTGAGTGAGCAATAGGGAGGTCGGGTCTGGCAAGCTGAAAAGGATCCTGGTGTCTGTTTGTAAAGGACAGTAAAGACAGAGGTCTCAGCTCTGCTATCCATTAGAGTCAGCCTGAGGGGTTTATGAGATGTGAACATTCGAGTTACCACATGCCAGTCAAATTGATAATTCTAAGGATGGGGTGTGTGTATTGGCATTTCATTAAAATTCCATTAGCTGACCTCTGATAGGCAGACATGGTTGAACAACCCCTTACATAGGTGTTTTCAGGAATAACCAGTTGAGCCCCTCCTGCCCTGCCCATCAACTCCTGAGGCGGATGGAATTGCTGGCTCTGATCATAAGAGTGGGAGAGCTGTCCTTGCCCCTCATCAGCTGCAGCGCTCAGGAGAATGGCCCCTATCTCATGCCTGGGCAACACAGTAGAGCTGGTCCTGAAGGTAGGTAGGTAGGTAGGTAGGTAGGTAGGTAGGTAGGTAGGTAGTGGAGATCCAACCCTGAGGACATGAAAGCAGGAGAACTGGCCCTGCCTCTTGCTCATCACTTCATGGGGTGAACTCACCAGGGCAATGCTGGAGCGCTCACCCTGGCGGTGAGGACAGAGGAGCTGGTGGTCTGACCAACCTTGCAACTACCAGGGTTATGAGTTGGCCCACCCCAACATCCACCCCATCTGTGATCTGCAGGAGCATGTGAAGGGGCCGGTCCTACGGACCCAAAGCTGCATGATCACCACAACACAGGGCTACAACAGGATAACCTAGAGGAGTTCCAGGAAGGCCCAGCATTGACAGTGCAGCAGAAACCGGAGGCCTCAAACCAGACCAATGGCTGTTTGCAATAAACACTCGCAAGTAAGGCTATATGGATAAAATATTTACTGCGTGACTCACTGGGTCACACTGCAGCTTCCATGACTCTCATGACTTCCAGATTGATTTTCTTTTCTCTCTTTTTTCTTCTTCTCTTTTTCATTTAAATTTTATTTTATTTTATTTTTGGGGGGTAGGTTGCAAGGGCAGAGGGTGGCTACAAAGGGACGGGGAAATGAATGGGATGGAGATGCATGATGTGAAAGATAGAAAGGATTAATAAAAAGAAATTTTTAAAAAATATAGCCAGCTGTTGCATGGGAACCTATGAAATCTGGCCAAAAGAGTAATTTATTCTACTAAGAGTGAGGAAAATGTATTCTTCCCAAATGAAGAAATAATGTGGAAAGGTGAGAGTAAAAGACAGGCAAAGAAAATTTAGGGCAAAAAAAAAAATCATAAATCATACTTCAGTAAAAGAAGGATCTTTGGCCGGGCGGTGGTGGCGCACGCCTTTAATCCCAGCACTCGGGAGGCAGAGGCAGGCGGATCTCTGTGAGTTCGAGACCAGCCTGGTCTACAAGAGCTAGTTCCAGGACAGGCTCCAAAGCCACAGAGAAACCCTGTCTCGAAAAACCAAAAAAAAAAAAAAAAAAAAAAAAAGAAGGATCTTTTTGCAAATGGTATTTTCATTTCAGGTTGTGACTTACTACATCTTAAAGTGGTGCAAAATTTTGACAAACTTCATTTTTATTGAACCATCAGGACTTATCCTATAGGATTATGGAAATTACCTAATGGTTATTTCATATTGCAAGCATAACTATTTCATATGTCAGAATAATTTAGGCTACTTGACTATTTTTTCCCTTTAAATCAAGTTTCTCTCTCAATTGGGGAAAAAAATGGTCTAAAGAGAATAAAAAGACGCTGTCTAAGGAACTGGTTCATCAAAGTATACCACTAAAGGGGAAAGCAAGGATAAAAATGTGGGCTGCAGACAGCTGGAAGGCAAAATCTAACACAATGAATGACACACCAAATCCTGCTGGGAGAGAAGGCGGGGGTGGGTATGCACCACAATGCATTGTTTCCTGCCACTTCCTGTCTGATGAGCTCCGTGGAGCAGTAAAATTTTCCCAGAAATGATTTCCTCAGCTGTTTCATTGATGGATTTAGCATGGCTATTTAGTCAAAACGTTAAATCGTTATTATTGAGTGTTTACACATCAGACATTCCTAAAGATGAAAGTTGAAAGAAATGTGTACTAGATTCCATTGTATCACAGATCAGGAATGCCAAAAAAAAAATCAATAAATAAAAAACTCACGAGTCATCAATTCCCACTTCTATGTTAAATGGCTATAAAGTAAAAGGTGGTTTTGGTCCCTACTCTATCAAAGTTCTGTTGACCTTATCTTTTGTACTAGCAGCAGAGTTAATAGTCTTTCTAGGGCACTTGCAAGGGAACAGAATGGACTAGCTTAGTTTATTTTATGATGTTTAAAGAGACTAAAAAGAGCTTGTGCTAAAAATAGCTTTCATAATAAATTCTGGGCAGTCACGAGAGGACGTGGTGATGGCAACACATACCTATTGCAGGCTTAGTGCGGGCACCACAGTGTTCATTCAACTGGAGGTGAGCTACCACAGTAGGCTCAAAGCAAGGACAAATAATACTTCTACGGTTCTACAGGGCACTCTTAAGATCTTAAAGAGGTTTGTAATAACTTATCAGCCCTGCTTGGCATGCTCATTTCTATAATTTGAGATCTTGTTAGCCAACATCGGGGTGACTCTAGTCTCTCCCCTCCTTACCATCACCAATGTTTCTCTGGCCGTGGCATCTCATGGGAGCTCATCACCTCCGTTAATTACAGGGTATTCTCTTGCTTCTTGTTTTTCGCCTCCTACTCTCTTCTCAAACCCACTCCTTATACTAACCACGCGGGTCTGCATGCCATGGCCAAGCAGACTTTTGGTTCTAAGCTCTCTAGTGTGCTCTCCTCCTTTATGGGACTGAAGAGTTCTCACAGGGATTGAGATCAAGGCAAATTTTACTTCTTTTATAGAAGTATTTCTGGGAGTGCCCATGGGTTGGCCTTTCTAGCTTTGAAGTTACTTGATTTTCCTGTGTATTTCTGTTACCATCCCCACAGCCATGGCCTCTGCCATGGTTTCCAACATCACTCTCCACAGAAAACTGTCCTGGTAAAGTCAGCTTGGTGTCCAGTGGGCGGTCAATGCAAGGACCTGATGAACACTGGTAAATTATTGAAAGGACTTCTGCTCCTGCTCAAGGAAGACAGGGTGGACCACTAGAGAGCTAGTTCATGTTTCTTCACCTGGCTCAAAGGATAACTCAACAGCAGATTATTATTGAAAAACTGTTTACTTGCTGCATAAAATGTGCATATATCATGGAATTTTTCTTATTTAAAGAATTTCAAAGTGAAAATACAGACTTCCTGTTAAAGGCACTAAATTGCAAGTAGACTTGAGATGTGGCAAGCTGAGAGGCTCTTTAGACAGTGCCACCAAGCTGGGAGGTGGGTGGCCCGAGGTTTGTTCTTTAGGAGGGCCTTTCTTCAACAACCGACTTTGTTTTGCTGCCCTGCCTATCGAAGGCCTCATCCCTTCCCTACCAAGCATTCCTTCCTCTCCTTCCCCCACCTTCCTGAGCCAGGTGCCAGAGTCAATAGTAGGAAAAATAAGTTGCTTTTTCGAAACTTCGTATAAACAATGCCCTCGGGGAAATGCCTGTATCTGTGAAATATGATTATGAACTATGATTCACAGGATCCCAAAGGGTTATGTAGCAATTTGGGAGACCTGGTTGGAAGGGGGCATGTTTTGACTGTTCCATTACCCACAGGCCTTGAGTAGTTCTCTAGTCTGCTCACAGTTCTAGGCCACACGGAACTAACAAGCTCTCAAGTTGTGTCTATAGGACACCAAATAGCTATATAATTTGAACAAATAAACTTTTAAAAAACATTTCCATATCTGGATAGGAGAACTGATTATTTTCCAATACACAAAAGAAAAAAAAAAAAAAAACAGGTGAATGTTGAAATTTATATCTTAAAGCTGGGTGTTGTGGCACCTGCTTTTAATCCCAGCACTCAAGAGGCAGAGGTGGGGAAATCTCTGTAAGTTCAAGGTCAGCCTGGTCTATGTAGTGAATTCCAAGATAGCCAGAGCTACAGAGTGAGACCCTGTCTCAGAGATAAACAAATGAAATGAAATAAACTATATTTTAATTCTCTACCAGCTCATACGTTGCAGGTAAACAGACACCATCATGCCGATGACCCCTGATCTAACCCTGAGGGGGAACTGCCACCTCCAAGGTGAGGGAGCTGACATATTTTGAGCATCTGTCAAGTGTTTTATAAGCATAGTTTTATTAATCACTCAACACTGCCATGGGGTGGATATCACGTAGCCCCATATTTACAGATGAGGAAATTAAGATTCAGGGTGAGGTAACTTCTCTGAGGTCACATACATAGTATGCAATTGAGCTGGAAATTAACCTTAGGTTGTCTGTCTACAAATCCAGTGTTCTGTCCTCCCACCACGCCTTTGCCAGAGGCCCAAAGAGTCAGAAGAAACCCAGCTGAGCCAATGTAGTGCATATGAGACTTCTTCATAACTTCTCACAATCCATGCCAGCCTGCTGAGTAAGTGGGATCAGCCCCACACGGCTCCAGGAAAGGAAGTACAGCCTTTGCTTAGGAACACACGCACGTAGAGCTAGCCTCAGCAGAACTCGGCCCTGAATCAAAAAGTAATTTATTTAATATCCACGCATACATATATTGTGTTTGATAAATTCAGTCCCCCGTTCCCTCCTCTCCAATTCCTGTCCCATTACCTGTCAGCATTTTCCCTTCCAAATTCCCCCGTCTCTCTTTCTGCATCTGTCTTTTTCTGTCTCTTTGCCTCTCTGTGTATCTCTCTGTGTCTCTGTCTCTCTCCTCCCAAACCCCATAATCCATATCCATTTAGTGTTTGTGCCTGGGTAAAGGAACACATACTGGAGCATGGTAGCCACTCAGGGCCTGAATCCCTGAAGAAAATTGGCACTCCCTCCCCCAGCGGCCATCAGTTTCCAATCAAATCAAAGTCTTGACTTTTCAATACAACAAATTTTGTCACCTGGTCAAAATTTCCCTACATCTGGACATTCTTATACCATTCCTTCCTTAGTTACATGTTTATATAGCCAAATAATTTGTTTCCTTTTTATTATAATCTAAAGTTAAATATATAAAAAATTCAATTTACAAGGATTACAGTAAAAAAATAGTACCTCCTGTGCCTCCCCCTAAAACCATCTCCTACTCCAACAGCAATCTCAAATGTTCATAATTTTTTTCTTTTTTTTTCTTTTTTCTTTTTCTTTTCTTTTTTTTTTTGTTTTTTTTTTTAAAACTGGGTAGCCCAGCTGTCCTAGAACTCGCTCTGTAGCCCCAGCTGGCCTTGAACTCACAGCCTCCTGAGTGCTGGGATTAAAGGAGCGAGCCGTCACCGCCCTGCCTTAATTTCGTTTTGTTCATGTGTTCGATTGACAGGCTGGCACTTTGCATGTTTGCTCCCACAGCATTACTCTGCATCTTTAGCTTAAGACGCCGATCCTAGTTTCTCTGTAACTGCTCACTGTGGAAGAAAAGGGACGATTCCCTTTCACTGGGCTGTTCCTTTACATACGTCACACCACCCTTCTCGTTTCTTCATCTGCTGACTCTTATTGAACCAGAATTTGGGTTACTACTTAGTACTGACATGGTTTGAAAGAATGTAAATATTTCACAGCTAAGCTCTTTAACGTGTATATTATGATTGACTTGTGGCTCTAATTTGTATTTCCCTGGGCTCATTTTTTTTTTCTGAGTATTCTATGTACTACCACCAGTTTAACTGCCAATCCTACACCAGGTATTACAATGTTTTTTCTTTAAATATTCCAACACACCAGGAAATCCTCTTTCATCTTTTTTTTAAAATTTTCTTTTCTTGTGTGCCTTAGCGATACATCAAGTCGACAGGTGGCCATGGTCATCCTCATCTGCAGAGCGCCACCTCCTTAGCATGCCTTTGTCTGGACACTCGGGCGGTCTCCCTCATTTTGGTGGAGCATGCCTATGTAACTTCTAGGAACGAGTGAAAGGTAAAATGTCTTGATGCCTTGCACGAAGAAATTCAGCTTCTTCTTCGGGTTCCCATATTCTTAAAATGTCTTATTCTTTTCTGTATATGAGTCTCATTTATTTTGTTGCAAGTATCTAAAACTGGTAGGCTCAAGACTGACCAGAGTATTTTAGTATGGTCTGAGGAGAGTAAGGCGAGAATTAGCTTGCAATTCCGGAGTCAGTCATGTGTACTAAAAATTCTTTGTGTCATGGTGTCATACTACAGTCATCACACACTTGTCTCTTATGCCTCCATGTGTTTCTATTTAGAACTCTCGACTCAAGTTTTCCGAGATCATTTTAGATTCCATTCTTACATTCTTAAGTGCTAATTGTCTTTCTGACAGCATTAGCCAGACGGTGTGTGCTTCACAAATATAGCCCACCATCCTGATAACCTATAAAATACATGTCTCAACTTTTCAGGCTTGCTGCCATCACTTCTGGTGGCCAATCCAAATCACACTAAAACATCTAAATAGAAGCTTGGCATATGTGACACGGCGGTTAGCTCATTAAGAGAGCACTGCTTCTGAGCATGCGTTCCAGGGTGTCTGAGACCTGTGGGACGTTCTGATGCTTTTGCAAAAGCTCAAGCATTTGCTTTTCAAAGGCACACTCCTTTATCTTATTCTAAAAACCGGGCAGTGCATAATTCTTTTTCCATATCTCGTGTCCTTCCAGTTAACACCAAACAGAATTAACACAGGAGGCAGAAGGGCATAAATATAAGAGCACCAATGCTCCAAATGTTTATATGTAATCCATTACTTTTTGGATCTACTAAGAACAGAATATCAGGAAGCTATAACATATGTATTGCGTGCCTGTCACGTTGTAGCTACTACAATGTGAAGAAGACAAGGCCCCAGTCTCGCTTAATGATAACACTTGACAGTTCAGTTGAAATCATGCAGCAGAGAGGTCTTTGCAAGCTCTCTTTTGTTTCCAGATGAGATAGAAGCATCTTCTGTTAGCTCTGAGTTTCCAGGGCCACAGAATATACACTACTCATCTTGGCAACCTCAGCAAGGGCAGGGTTTGTCATATTAGCAGGAACTCAGTGTGTACCGGACAAGTAGGCTGTTACACCCAAAGAAGATAAATATGTGTATTTATACAAATAAAAACATCTGAGCTTTCTTATCATGATTATGCAACCATTTACGAATTTACTTTGCTCTTAGAAAAGCTTAATACAATATGATAGTAAAATGGTTCCACTTGGCATGCATGTACCACTCTAAGTATTACACAGTAGAATAATTAAACTATTGTAACTTTAACTCTTTATCTGGGAGTCAGTATGGAGGAGCATTTGCTGCCCTGACACTTGGTTTCATGCCAGCATCCCCAAACAAACCACAAAATTCTATCTGTTCCATTTCATATAGCATCCGACTCCAAATCCACTCTCAAGAGTAGAGTTTAACTTTTTGAGCGTTAGACCAAGTTATTTGTGGTTTAGAAAGTGCCTAGACAGAGTGCATGAAAGTTCCAAACAACGTGAAATCAACAACAGCAACAAAACTTCTAGTAAAGTTTCACCCTAAATAAAAATGCTAACAGTTCTAAAACAGTCACACGAGTGAGTAGAAGTATTAACAGGTCACTTCCGGAAACGTCTACAGGACTTAAGAACTTCCAAGTTTTTGGAAGTCTTAATATTCGGACCACTGGAGGTGATTGTCTCGCTACCTACCACACACCTCTTCTCTTTCCTAAAGTGCCTGTGATCTCCACCTCCTCCTCTTGAAACTATAAGGAGGAAAAAGGCCTTGTGCTTTCCTGGCCCAGCATTTTTGCTTTCAGAAGAAGAAAAACAGGGGCCCGAGAGAGGTGAGGTAGCCAACCATTTCACAAGCGGGCTAGAAGCAAAGTGTCCTGGCCTCCCAGACAGGAAGCAGGAGCAGTCCACAGAAACACTGCCTGCTATCCCAGGTATTTGCTTGTCTGCTGTGTGGAAATAGTCCAACCCTGGAGAATCTAATTCCAAGACAGTTACACACACATTCCAGATAAAGATGCATCTTCATCTGAATTGGAATAGAATGGCAGACCTATATCATGCCTGCTGTTCTTAAGAACAGAAAAATAAAATGCCTTATCTAGTATTATAGTCCCCAGTCCCTCGTATAAGGAGAGAGAAAGCTCTTAGAAGAACCTAACCCCAGCACCGATTCCCAACACAATCGCCTAATTTAGGTGATGTGCCTCAAAACCTGCATTGACCTATTGCTTTTTCTCATGTGAGTAACTGCCTCCTGCCCCTTTCATTTCTCACCAAGGACATGAACCTCACTCCCAGCAGCTCTTTTTACATCCATCCATATCTGCTTGAGTCCCTAAAGGGTATCCAGCTT
This sequence comes from Arvicola amphibius, assembly GCF_903992535.2. Taxonomy (NCBI): domain Eukaryota; kingdom Metazoa; phylum Chordata; class Mammalia; order Rodentia; family Cricetidae; genus Arvicola; species Arvicola amphibius. The sequence continues at coordinate 20,722,383 of NC_052057.2, read as the reverse complement.
GAGGTTTCAGAGTCAAAACCAGGGGAGAAATATGTTCCTCCTCACAGGACATATGATTGGGGACTTTGTCAGCCATGAACTAGAGTCATGGAGAGGACATAGACCTGGATGTTGTTCAAATCCATTTCAAATGTGGCTCTGATTGTAAATGCTATGGAAGACCTCAGTTGCGGATGCTCAGTGTCTTCATCCCTAAACCAGCGGTTCTCAACCTTCCTGATGAAACGACCCTTTAATACAGTTCCTCGTGGTGTAGTGAGCCCCTCCCACCATAAAACTGCTTTCATTGCTACTTTATAACTGCAATTTTGCTATTGTTATGAATCACAATATAAATTAGATAAATTTTCAAAGGGGCCACAACCCATAGGTTGAGAACCAGAGCTTTAAACCATACGTCGGTAATAATATTTCTCCATATTGATATAGCGAACATCAAATAAAAGCATGTTTATAAAAGGCCTCATGCTGCACACTCTCTTCATTTCCACCACACTCATTTTATTTCTCTCTCCCCACTGCTAAAAGCAGATAACAAAAACCAAACACCACAGTTATGGCGTGGGTCAGATTGCTTGGTTGGTGAAGGTGCTTCCTGCCAAGCCTCATCATCAGAGATAAATTCCTGGGACCCACGTGGAGACACGAGGGAACTGACTCCAGCAAGTTGTCATCTGACTCTCACGCGTGTAGCAAGGCACGTCTGTGTACACACACATCCCCACACACAAATAAATAAATGCGGTAGACTATGTTGTCTGTGAGGACTTATCAGAAGCTGAGGCAGGAAAAATGTGAGTTCAAGGCCCCAAAGCTTGACTAAGCTCACCGGTATCGTAATTCATTACGCAAATGTCTCTACTTTTACATGTATTTAAATATTTTGTTAAGAATGTAAAATGAGCAATTTTTTAAACAATATTTAGAGCTAGGCTTGGTAGTGCAGGACTGTAAGCCTAACTATTTGGGAAACTGGGGCAGAGGAATGCTAGGTTCAAGGCTGTTCTGCTACAGAGTGAGTTCAAAACCAGCCTGAGTAACTGAGTAAGACTCTGTTTCAAAATGAATAGAAACTTAAAAGGGGCTTGAGACACAGCTTGGTGGTAGAGGATATGCATAGCAGTGGTGAGGCCTTGGTCTAATTCCCTGTACGATCAACAAACAAACAAACAATAAACCCACCATGCTTTACTATATAGAAATAAACATAAATAAAAGCATGTCCATTCATATAAAAAAATTAAGCCACAAAAACTCCAAAGCCAGAGAATATTATTTTATTCAAGTTGAGGAATTTTATAAAATATCCAACATCTTCAGGAAGTTGTTTTCTAATATGGAAGTTACCTGAAATAATATTAATAGCAAGGCTAATACCTTGACTTTTACTTATGCCACATTCTTAATGCAGATATTTAGAAAAAATTATTTTTATCAAACTAATACCTATTTTCTTTTCCCAGTTTATGTAATGCATAATAACTCTGGATTTTGTCACCTCCAACCTATGTTTTAAACAAATTTTTTTGTCATATGAAGCCTGATATATTCAGCACCTGGTAATGAACTAATATTTAGTGAACTAATATTTCATTAGTGAACTAATATTTCATGAACTAATATTTAGTGAATCCTGTAACTAGAGGTTTCTTTCCCTCCCGCCAGTTTCCGAATATACACTCTGAGGCTTAATATTAATTACAAACTGGCCAATGGCTCAGGCTTATTACTAACTAGATTTTACATCTTAAATTATCTCATTTCTATTAATTTATGTATTGCCACATGGCTGTGCCATTACTTTACATCTTAGCTAAACTATATGTCAACCATGTAATATAGTTGTATGTTTCTTGAGATCAAGGCTATTAAATACTTAAAAACTTTGTAGCTGTAATAGCCCCTTTAAAAAATTCATAATTTGTAGTGAGAGCTGTGGGCAGGCCTGCTTTTCATCCTGCCTGGCTCCTGCATGGTTAGCTTTACACCCGAAATAACAACACACAAATTGTATTCTTTTCAACACTGCCTGGCCTATTATTTTCAGCCTCTTATTAACTAATTCTCACATCTTGCTTTAAACCATATTTAGTAATGTGTGTAACACCACGAGTGGTGTCTTACAGGGAAAGATTCAGCATGTCTGACCTGGCGGCTGGCTCCATTGCATCTCTCCCAGAGAGGAGAGGCATGGTGATTGCCTGAAGCATCTTGCCTCACTCCCAGCATCCTGTTCTGTCTACTCCACCCACCTATGTTCTAACCTATCAGGCCAAGCAGTTTCTTTATTAATTAGCCAATGAAATCATCAGATAGTTAGAAAACACACCTACATCATTTCCCCTCTTTCTGTTTAAACAAAAAAGAAAGGCTTTCACTTTAACATAGTAAAATTACATATAACAAAACAGTTATCAAGTAAGAATTACAGTTACAATATTTACATCTACTTTATCTTTTATCATAACTAAGGAAAACTATAACTATCTATTTATTCTTCAACTCCATCAAAGACTCCAGAAGGATATAATATTACCTAAGTAAACAAGAAATAAGCAACTTCCAAACTCTAGAAATGACAGAGACAACTCACTGCCTGGACAGTCACCCAAAGTTCCTCTGTACCATTGGGGCATCCATCTTCGGCTTACAGGCCCATAAGTATCCAGCAGACATTTCCATGAAGCAGGAAATTTCAAAGGCAGTTCAGTCACTATCTGCTGTGTCCTGCAGAATGTCTCGCAGACTCTTTCATGAATCAGGAACCCCGAAAGACCATCTCACCTTTAGGCAAGTTTAGCAGTCCTCTCTCTGTGGGTTCTTTGTGTCCAGTTTATGCAACAGTTCAGGCAAGAGCAGTTTCTTGCCCAAATGGCTATCAAACTCCATAAGGAGCCTCTTCGATGCCCATCTTCCTCTTGAAGTAGATTGGTGCTGCCAGGAGCAGACGTGTCTCATTGTCATGAAAAACCCTAAGTTATTAAAACATTTAAAATGCCATATTCTGTAGTCTTTGAAAGATATGAAGAATGCCTATTAACTAAAATATATCTCTACATGTCTAGAAAAATCTAACATGACCACAAGCTTGACTATTATCGTTGATTATTCATTAACAACCTATATACATTACATTTTAAATGAACTACGTAATCACAATACCTTAATCAAGATCAGAAATACATATACATATAACAAAATTGACCTTAAATTTAAATCACTAAAGCAAAATCCATATCAATACAAATTATTCATATTTATATCATATCCCCCTTTGAATGTAAAAGAACATTTATAAACATAATTTGGGAATATGGGCGTAGTTATTTCTCTCCAAACTTCTTCCCACTGTATAGGGGCACTGTTAATTAGGTCTTTCATGGTATAACCTGTCTCCCAGGTTCATCTCAGTCAGCAGTTGAGCAAAGTAAATTTTTTGAGGGTGTTCACAGCAACCTTTCAGGAGGGTGTGGTCTATCATACCATATTGGGATAGAAGAAAACCACAGGGTCTCATCCTCTGTGAAAACAAAAGAAGAATCTCTTTTCCAAAGTATCATATTTTTAGATCCAAATTCTGAAGTCAAGGTATTTTCAAAATATCTATGTTAGATTAGTTCAGCAGCATTTATAATCAAATATCTTTTAGCAGCTGTTGCTCCTTCCTCAGCATTCGAACAATTCAAAGAGAGCATAGTAACATACAGTATCAAGGTTCTCTGTGTATTTTCCATCTTTGTGCAGCTTTGTTTTAATCTCTATTTCTTTTATTTTTACTTTTACTTTTTGAGACAGGTTCTCTGTATATCTTTGTTCTGGAATAATTCTGTAGACCAGGCTGTCCTTGAACTCAGAGATCCTCCTGTCTCTGCCTCCCAGGCATTGGGATTAAAGGCGTGTGCTACCACACCTTCAAGTCACAGAGGTCAATCTACCTCTACCTCCCAAGTGTTGGGATTAAAGGTGTGTACCATCTACTTCCTTTTTTTTTCTTTTTTTACTTTTAAGAACTTTAACCTTTAGCCTGCATATATTTTTTAACACATAGTAAACCATTTAGAGATTTTCTTTGTTTTTGAATCTCTCTTTACTGTATATCTCTCTTTTTCTGACTACAAGAGTCTTTAATTTACTGAGCAATATCAGTAGGACTAAAGCCATGGCTTTGGCAGCTGAATCTAGCCCAATCCTTAGCTTTCCAGCCTTATGGCGGAGGCACCGGCTGTAGCCATGTTCATTGCCACAACTCTACAGTATTTCAAGGTCCCTGCCAGCAAGCAAGCTGCAGCATTCTGCTCGCAGACCACACTCATTCGGACAGCCTGCCTGAAAGAGTCAGAGTTTGCCCCGGCAGGATGGCCCAGAAAGCCGGCATTTTAAAACAGCGCAACTTTTTTTCCTGCTGCAGCTGAAAACCGAAAAGCATG